>NW_015387838.1:200857-203281 GCF_001527695.2 Protobothrops mucrosquamatus
ATCTTTCCCCTCCTCTCAATGTGATTACAGTCCATTTCATTCCATAATAGGTTCCTTTTATTATTCCCTGAGGCATGCAAATCAGATTTTGCTGGCTTTATTCTGGGCTGAAGGCTGGCTTTGAGTACACAGAGAAGGAGTTTGGGGTGGGGTGGGGGGATGCTGAACCAACCAGGGGAAAATATAACACTCCCCCCCCCCTTTTTTTTAAAGTAAACATCTGTCCAAGTTTATTTGCTTCATGAAATGGAGGAATGGATCCTCAGGGAAAGAGCATGATAAATGAAGGACAGATTGCTCCCCAATTATAACTCCCCATATCTAAATATTCTTTCCTCCCTCCCTTCTCTTCTTCCTCCCTCTTTCCTTCCTCCATTCCTTGATCTATTTTCTCTTTCTTTCTTTCTTTCTTTCTTTCTTTCTTTCTTTCTTTCTTTCTTTCTTTCCTTCCTTCTTTCTTTCTTTCTTTCTTTCTTTCTTTCTTTCTTTCTTTCTTTCTTTCTTTCTTTCTTTCTCCTCTCTTTCTTCCTTCCTTCCTCTCTCTCTCTCTCTCTCTCTCTCTCTCTCTCTCTCTCTCTCTCTCTCTCTCTCTCTCTCTCTCTTTCTTTCTCTCTCTCTCTCTCTCTTTCTTTCTTCTTTCTTTCCTGCCTTCCTTCTTTGCTCCATGTCCTTCTTTTCCCCTTTCTCCTTTCTTTCTTTAGTTCCTTTTTCCCTCCCCCCTTTCTTTTCTCCCTCCCTCGGTCTTTCCTTCCTCCCTTTGTTGCTCCATTTCCTCCCTTCCTTCATTTCTTCTTCCCTTCCTTTCTCTCACCCTCCCTCCCTCCCTCCTTTCTTTCTTCCCTCCCTCTTCTCTTCCTCCTCCCTTATCTTCCTCCCTCCCTTGTTCCATTTCCTCCCTTCCTTCCCTCCGTCTCTCCCTCCCTCCCACTTTTCTTCCTCCCTCCCTTATTCCATCTCCTTCCTTCCTTCCATCCCTCCTACCATCCCTTCTCCAACAGAAAAATGAATGTTGCTTCTGGAAAACATTGCTAGCTGGGGAAAAAAAAATTGCAGCAGAAATCTTCTTTCTTCCTGTGTGACTTTCCCAGTTTGTCCAATGCTAACTGAAAGAAAGGGATTGAGATCAGCTAGGCCAGTGGTTCTCAACCTGTGGGTTGGGACCCCATTTGGGGTCGATCGACCATTTCATGGGGGTCGCCAAGCAAGGCTGTCCGCCATTTTTTTTGTCCGCCATTTTTTTCCCCCTTTTCCGGCGGGTGCCTTACCTCCCTTGGGCTGGGCCAGCTGGTGGTCGGCCTGCTCCGTCTCTGCCGCTTGTCAGCTACGCCTCGGCCAGCACAGGGGGCGGAACCACACATGCGCGGCGCTCCTGGGCAGGGAAAGTCCTCGACTTATGACCTGTTGGGTAGTCCTCAACTTACGACCGGTTTAGTCCTCGACTTAGACCGGTTTAGTCCACGACTTATGACCGGTTTAGTCCCCGACTTACGACCGGTTTAGTCCTCGACTTACGACCGGCTTAGTCCTCGACTTACGACCGGTTGGGGTCGCGGCATTAAAAAGGTTGAGAACCACTGAGCTAGGCACTGCATGATCACCTTGCAAAGGCATTACCTGCCTGTCATTTACAAATCAAGCTGTGCAAAAGATTTCCCACCTGGCAAAAAGAAAGAACACTAGCAAATAATAATAATAATAATAATAATAATAATAATAATAATAATAATAATAATAATAATAATAATAATAATAATAATAATAATAATAATAATAATAATAATAATAATAATAATAATAATAATAATAATAGTAAAGTTGGAAGGGACCTTGGAGGTCATCCAGTCCAACCCCCTGCTCAGGCAGGAAACCCTATACCATTTCAGACAAATGGCTGTCCAGTCTCTTCTTAAAAACTTCCAGGGTTGGAGCATTCACCGCTTCTGGAGGCAGGTTGTTCCATTGGTTAATTATTCTAACTGTCAGGAACTTAGGGGAGAAAAAAAAAACCTTACCTTTGGTTACAAGGAACATACAGTGTGTTTAAGTATGTTGTCTACTGAATGTTGGTTAAACATTCACATGCCACACTTATGTAGAGGACATAATGTAATGATCCCCAAACCTTTCAGCTTGGCGGCCCAGCACAGGGGGAGGGGGGATAATTCTGTGTGAATGGCAGGCGTGCCTAGCACCATTTGCGCAAGTGCAAGCTCCCGCTGCTCGTATGAGTGGAGCTTTGTCTGCCCAATTTCTTCTTTTCCATGTCACTAAGAGAATCCCTCAATTTGTTGTTGTTGTTGTTAGTTGCGAAGTCATGTCCGACCCATCGCGACCCCATGGACAACGTTCCTCCAGGCCTTCCTGTCCTCTACCATCTTCTGGAGTCCATTTAAGGTCACACCTACTCTTGAAAAGACTGTGTTG
>NW_015387839.1:0-31159 GCF_001527695.2 Protobothrops mucrosquamatus
AGAAAGTGAATCCCCAAGAGGTGGGGGTGCATTCCAGAGAAGCAAATGGCAACTCAGTCCTAAGACAGCCCTCCCTAATAGTACGAGTATACTGTAGATGCAAATAGTAGTGCTCAGTCTGGCAAAGTTTTGTCTATAGGTGTGAAAACAATAAAGAATTCAGCTGGGAAGAACCATCACATGTCATTTTTGGTTTCATGCCTGACAGTATTTTTCACTTACACAGGATACACTGATACAATAATTTCTCTAAGTATGAACCACAAACAACCCCTTCAAAGCTATATTCATCTTTCCTAAGTAAAAGATAATTGTTAAATCACTTTAATAATATAATTTTATAGAAATTTCTTCATGTATGTAGGTTCACACATCATCCATAAATTTGATTTCGATCATATTATTTTGATTTATTGTTTAGTCCTTTTTGGACATAACCTTAACAAAGACCAAGAAATAAATAATTTCTCTTCATGAAGTAAATATGAGATTAACTCATAAAGCATAAGTTAATAAATTAGTATATGCAAATTTCTGCAACAGAATCTCCAAATGAAATGCTGTGTTGGGGAAATACGACAATACAAAGCATATGTTATTAAAAGAGCAATGGGAAAGAAGTCTATAGGACATACCAGAAAGATACCAGCTGGATCCAATGATACACTCAAAACAGGTGCATCATGTCCTCGAAATGTCTTTTGTTGGCTGCTGTCAATTACATCCACTATTTTCACCAGAAAATCACTAGAGATAATTATAATTAAAAAAGAGTATTTTTAAATTGAATAAAGTCACTGTACCACCATTCTAAACAGTATTTTACTACCTTTTTAGAATCATTCTTTAGCAAAGAAAACTGCAGAAGTAAAAATCTCTACAAGTAATAGATTAATTCACATTATTTATTCTAAACTGTGTGTGTGTGTGTGTGCCTTTGAATCATTTTTGACTTCTGGCAACTGGCTGGACTAGATCCTGCAGTTTTCTTGACAAGGTTTTTCAGATGTGGTTTGCCATTGCCTGTTTCCCAGGGCTGAGAGAAAGTGATGGACTTAAGGTCACCAAGGTGGCTTCATGCCTAAAGTTAAACCAAAATTCAGTCTCCCAGTTTCTAGATTGATGTCTTAACCATTACATCAAACTGGTTCTAATTTTAAAATTAAACCATGCTAATTATTGATTAAAATAAACAATTATTCAAAGAAAATTCTACCACAAATACACTTTATTAACAGATCAATTAAAAATTAGAACTAGCCCTAAAACCATTTCCATAAATAAAACCATAAAACCTTTTTATAACAGCAAGAACTAAAGAATGGCTATAGAATGCAGTTAAAATGTGGCAGTTTAAAACCAACTTTCTGAAACTTATTAATCTTCCATAGCAAATACTATTGTTCCGCTTATGTGAAATACTCAACATCAAAATTCCCTTTTATGTATTCAGATAACTATAAGTCACAGTAAGAGTGTGGGAATTATTTTGTCATAAGGAAGACAGCTTTCCATATCCCACAAAATGGATGACTATCGTAGACTGCTGCTATATCTCTATAAAACACTAAAAATCTGAGGCAACCTCTCTATCCTAAAGCTTCCAGTATTGTTTGGCTGCAAATTCCAATATTTTGGTCTGCCACTGGCTTCTTAATTTATGAAGTGGAAAACATAAATCACCCATTTGGAGGACAGCAAATAGAGGAAGGATGAATTAAATTCTGTCTCAGAAGATCAATGAGCAGAACATACAAAGTTATTTGCACAGAATGCTTATGTCTTAGTTAAAAGAATAATTCTTTCACAGCAAATTCAGGTAGGAAAAATAATTCACAGCTGAAACAGTTTGGGTATTTTTCTTTTCAACTCCCAAATATATTTACCTAGATCCAACAGCTACTTTGCTTCCATCAGCACTGAAAACAACATGGTTTGCATTTGTGGTAAAACGGGTCAAGATACCATCTGGAAGACCTTCTGGGAATGTATGGATTTGGACAGCGTTGTTAGATACTGCAGTAATCAATCTTCCATTCTACAAATAAAGCAGTATTAGGATTATAGACTAGTCCATCCTTCGTTGCCTTGAACAGAATAATCTTTCATGCAATTTGACAGATACAAAAGGAAAGATCTGGAAAAAAAAAACCAGTAATTTCTCTCCAACTGCTTTTTCAAATATTAAAGACATTGATTACACCAAGCAACTGTAGGTGAAGTTACTGTATAGGTTTTGAGATTAAAAAAAAGGAATCCAACCTCATTTCTATCTCAAGTTTAGCTAATTATTTTCTATATACAGCTCCAAAGCTGAAAACTATAAAGGACAATATTTTTGAGGTGCAGAATTGGTAGATGTTATTAAGGCTGATATATTTACTTAAGATTATGCTTTAAAACAAGAGTCAGCCACCACTTTGCATTGCAGGTACGTATGATTTCACCCAATGTCAAATGTTCTTCACAACATCAAAAAGTGTCAAAAGCCAGGTATCTTGCATAATTTGCCTATTTTAGGATATTTCAGCAATTTTGATTAATTTTTTGTTATAAATGTTGGGAATCAATTTCTCATATCAGGGTATCAGATATTATATGGCCAGATTCCATTTTTAAACATCCCTTTTTAATTGATCATTTTTTTAATCCAGGATGACCTAGACTGATGGTTTGCTTTACACATTATAATGATTCATATATGTATATACAAATATAAAGTTAACGAGGAAACATGAAAACACATTCTGAAAATATGTAGATGAATGGCAAGAAAGAACCAACTACTATATTTGAAAGACTAAGAAACTAACTACCGAACAAGATTAATAGTGAATAATGTCTTGGGAGAAAACTGCAAAACTGTGGTGAAAGAAAAAATGGCAGACTAATTATTAAAATGATCAGATCCATAGACATTAATCAAATGCAAATATAAGAAAATAATCAGACTATAAATTTGGCCTCTCAGCCTCCTCTTTGGGACTCATAGAGTCTTCCAGGGAACGTGGGGCCAACACATTATAATTTGGGGGTCCTTTTGAAAGGGGGAAAATAGAAGCTTTAGTTTTTGCAGAGGCTTAAGGTTGATGCAATGTCCCTTATATTTTCCTAACAGATGATAACTTCAAAACATTCAACCCAGATCACACAGGACAGAAAAGGAAGTTCAGCTTCCACTTGTGAATGAAGTTTTGATATCTTATAGAAAGCACTAGATTTGCTTTAACTTGGCATATTCACCAGGGGGCAGACTTCATCCAATACTGAATACTGAAATTCTCTTAGGAATTTTGATCTAGACACCAATAGAAAGTCAGACTTAAAGCTTAGAGCAGTGGTTCTCAACCTTTTTAATGCCGCGACCCCAACTGGTCGTAAGTCGAGGACTAAACCGGTCGTAAGTCGAGGACTAAACCGGTCGTAAGTCGAGAACTAAACCGGTCGTAAGTCGAGGACTACCCAACCGGTCGTAAGTCGAGGACTTTCCCTGCCCGTGAGCGCCGCACATGCATGGTTCCACCCCCTGCGCCGGCCGAGGCGTAGCTGGCAAGCAGCAGAGACGGAGCAGGCCAACCACCAGCTGGCCCAGCCCAAGGGAGGTAAGGCACCCGCCAGAAAAGGGGAAAAAAAATGGTGGACAAAAAAAATGGTGGACAAAAAAAATGGCGGACAGCCTTGCTTGGCGACCCCCGTGAAATGATCGATCGACCCCAAATGGGGTCCCGACCCACAGGTTGAGAACCACTGGCTTAGAGACACATAATGATTCAGGGGAAAACTGGAATTTGCATACATTTGATTTTCTACATTGGAGCTTAATAATTTTTTTAAAAATTAGACATTTCTATTATTACTTCACAACATAAAGAAATTAAATTTCATTCAATGAATAAATATATCTATTATATGGAACTGAAGTCTTGTAACTTGCAGAAAAAGTTATCACATTTTGCAACCCTAAGTCCCCACAAATTAATCATTTGAGGCACATGTGACCAGAAAAATGGAAAGGAATGGATGAAAAAAAATTCAATTTACAAAAATCTGTGAATCTCATCATAATTCTGTTCTTCTCAGATGAACAGCTTCACTTGTTTTCAAACCCAATTTAATAACACACTTTTCTGAACTCAAAGCCAGAATTATACACATATAAGAAATTGAAAATTAATATCAATTGCCTACTACAGTAAGTTTTGGATCCACTGGTTTTGAATCTGAGCCAGGATGATATCCACTGTTTTGATCATATTTCAGTTTCAGAATTACCCTACTGAATTAGAAATGCTATATTCTGAATTCAAAACCCCTCTAAAATAAAGAAATCAACGTTTACATGCAAAATAGGATTTAGTTCACCATTATATACAAGCTATTCAATGGCTTGGTTCACATCTAATATAAACTTATGTTTTGTTTGCATTTTGCTTAGCAATGTAATGTGATTCTAAGTATTGCAGTTTATACACTATGGCTTATGTAACTTAAAATGATATATGAATCCAGCCAATTGTAGAACAGTTCACTAATCATGTTTTAGAAAAATACTAACCATAATAAATGAACCTAGTTGAGGTACTGTCACAAATAACATTTATGCATATAGTGAAAGAAATCAGGCTATCATTAGTATCAGTTTCAGGAGTACCTTGAGAGCAAATGAGTAGGCTTTTTCTCCTATATTAATGGACTTTGGATCATCATCATCCAGGCTTTCCCAAATTCGTACATCTCCATCACTGCCACAAGTTACAATACAACTATTCAAAGAAACAAAATCAAAATACAAGGATATAGTAACAATATGCGTAACTATTTCATACACATATTCAGATTTCATTAAAATCTATAGTAACAAAAGATAACACCATCCAACTGTATTTTTTCCTTAAAAGACTAAATAATGACTGCAAGCAAAGAGGCTGGTCTTCAAGAATAGCATTTATAGGATTGGGGTTTCCTAAGTACTGTAGCTCCCCAGGTTAATTAATCTCAGGTATTAAAATCCTGCTGTGATTTCCTTGCTTTTGTCTTCTTTTGTTTTAGGCCAGGGGTGTCAAACTGCTATTTGCGGGCCAGATGCGTCATGCCGAAACCGCGTCCACCCCATTATCGGCAATGGAAAAAAGTCACGATACGTCACGACACGTCACATGACGTTGCAAGTTTGACACCCGTCTTAGGCAAATCTGATTAATCTGGTTTCTAAACCGCTTTATGACGTACCATAATGTGCAAACCTAGCTAACTATATCTATGCAAACCCCCAAGGATTCACTTAATGATGGCAGCTGGCAGCACTGGAATTACATTGCTAAGTAATGTGAACACATGATGCCACACTTTATGACCATGTTGCTTAGTGACAACAATTCTGGTTCCAGTTGCCATTGTTAACTATATATGTTTAATTATTTTGATTATTTATTTTAATAATATTGGGAAAGAACTTTGGCATGGCTTGCATGGTGGGCTAGGGGGAGTTCAAATCTAGTCACTTTGAAAAGAGACTAAAGAACTTTATAATGTGCTGTCATGAATCCAATAGTAGTTTCTCTTAATTCCTTTACTGTTTATTATTCAGTCAGGCGCAGATGACCATGCAACATACTTTCCACTCATAAGGATCAGGTGTGTTTCCATATATATCTATGCGGAACTGCAATTGAAGTATACAAATATTTTAATATTTATACTCTGCCTTTCTGCACAGCGGTGCCCAGAATGCCAATATAAGTGTTCTACAAAGCAGAAAACTTCTCATTTTGGACAAACACTTGGAGACATCTGCGACCAATAATAGATTTCTGTGTTCTCATGCAACTAAGCACATTTCAAAAATATTTGTATATTTCTGAAGTAAATCACTAGATAAGCAAAGCTTCAATCACTCACCTTCCAGTATCATTGAAGCAGACATCTGTCTGGCCTTCTGTATGTCCATATCTCATTGGTTTTTGTGAGGACATTTTCTTTGCCTATTTAAACATTATAAAGGCTTCAGCAATTAAATACAAAAGCAACGTTTTATATCCCTCATTAAAAGCCCTCAGTCTAGCAGAAATAGAATGCAAATGTTTTAATAAAAAACTGCAAAATATATGGGATCCCTTTTTTTTTACTGATGTTGATCACTTCCATCCAGAAGTTAATCAATTATATGGTCATTATAGTTGCAACTTCAGGATCAGGGGCAGCAACCCTAAAAATTACATTTTATTTCAAGCTTTCTCAGCCAGGTGCCCCCCCCCCGCCCAAACCACGCTGAATTAGGATGATGGGAGATGTCGTCCAATACACCAAGAGAGCTCCAAGTTGGGTCAGCTAATGTAACACGCCTTATTTCCTTCCACCCGAGAAACAGCGACAGGACCTTCCCCCTCCGGATCCCGAGAACGTGCGTGAGACAAGCTACGGGGGACGCTCGTTCTCCAAGCACAGCCCCAAAGAGCGGCTCACATCCCCTCGCCGGCAAAGCTACGCCATCCCACCACCCTCACTCACCCGCCGTCCTTCGAGCTTTCCCGCGCTTCGCTTCCGAGTGACGTCATCGGCGCCCGGGGGGCGGGCCGGGCTTTTCTTTGGCCTCTCATTCGGCCGTTGCGCTTTCAATCCCTCCCTCGGTCCCCGCCCCCCTAAGCCGGCTGGATCCTGTCTCGGAGGCCACGGGGCGGGCCGGGCTGCGTCTGCGCCGTCATAACCACCGGGAAGGGGGAGAGGAAAAGCGGTGCCTGTGGCAGCGAGGCTGAGGGACGGGCTGACGGCGGGAAGGGTGGGGTAGAAGGAAAGGCGGTAAAGCCGCCGGGCTTCTCTGGCTCTGCGTCCTTCCTAGCCCCTTTTTCCTGGGAATCGTGGCGTTGCTCCGTTCCCCCAGTCGCCCTTCTTTCTCCTTTCTTTTCCTGTCCTGCCCGTTCTGTACTATTCCCACTGTTTAACGCTTCTTTGGAGACACAGATTTTAGGGGAAAAGAAAGAAAACAACCCGCTCCTGTTTTGCAGTTAGCAGCAGCTTTCTTGGCCGCGGTCCCCTTTTCCCTTCTTACTGTTTCCCTCCACCCCTTCCCATAAATCGAGATTTCTGAAGCTTTTCTAGATCTTCAGTCTTCTCTCCTTTGCAGCTACCATATGTAACCAGAAATAACTTCCAATGTATCGTAAATAGGGATTTCCTCCCAAACGAATGGATTTCGAATTGCAGCTGTTGCTTCTCCTTGTTAATTTCCATCCATCTTCAGCCACTTTTTCCTAGCATACCCTTCAATTTCCCCCATTCCTTCGTTTTCTCAATCCTCATCCTCCAATCTCCTTCCTCCCTCCTTCCCTCACACACACACACACACACACACACACACACACGGGGAGGGGGGTAAAGATCCCTCCCCTTCCATTCTGACATCTTCCTTCCTCATCCTTGGACCCCTCAGCCCCGACCCTTCCTCCTCCTCCTCCTCCTCCTCCAGCTGTGCAGTTGCTCCGTCATCCTTTGTGTCTGATGGCGAGCCCTGGTGCCTGTCAGTGCCACGGTATTGGACGAGGTTTCTCTTGTCTTCCCTGCTTTTTGGCATCCCTTCAAAATGTTTCTTCGGATAAGCAGCAGGTGAGCATGTACAGGGCACGGGGAAGGGGAGAGATGGAAAGAACTGGCCTCTGTTCATTCTGACAAAAGTTATCCCTCTCCAATAAAGATACTCAACTTTTATTAGCTTACCACGATCGACTTCTTGGTGAAACGTTTCTTTAAATCCTGGGGAGAAAAACTGAATTGAATTTGAATTTGAGAGAGGATATCTACTGTTGGTGGTTGGAGGAAAAGGAAAAAAACAGAAAATCAGTTTCAATGTTAATTTCATAGCTGCAGCCATCATTTCAGCAGCATAACTTTTAAAAACAGTTAAATGCAACAGTTTCTTTAAAAAAAATGAAATTTTATGCTCGAAAAAGTATCATTTTCAAAGCTTCTTTTAAAATTCTGGAAGTGCATATTATAAAATGTTCAGAATTTGTGGCCAATAGCTACTGTATATTGCTGATTGTTTGAAGTGTAAGATTTCATGGGAAATATCCACTGTATTTAGTTCAGCTTTTGCCATCTTAGTGATTGCATCCACCTTCTAAGTTTAGCCAAGAAATGGTAGGTCTTAAGGTTAGAAGATTTCATCTTTAGAACAAGCACTTGTTTTGTTCTAAAGAGCTTTGATTTGCCTACTTGTAGTTCTAAAAAGTTCATCATCTGGCAATTCTTTCTCAATATATTTTAAAGTCTTTAAAGTTACATGGAAATGTCACTTAGACTAATTGAAATAGACATCTGTGGGACATTTATTGATAATATTCCAAAAGCCATTTGTTCATATTTTCATCCTGAGGCTGCTGCTTTTAGAATAAAAACTAAAAGTTGGAGAAAGCATATGGCGTGTGAATTCTTGTTCCTGCCCACTTGTATTGTGAAGTTTAGTTTGGCTGACTCTTAGCTGACAAAATATATAAATAGTTTTGGATAGCTTATTTGGTCATGTTTACACTACATGGGGAAATATTTTTGGTCTCATGCTGTGCTTTGTTAATCGAGCAGATCATTTTGTGGATGCATAGAGAAATTTATTTTTTAAAAAAGTCAGTGCCTATGTTCTTCCTAGGAAAATGGGTATTATATTTTAACTGGTTCTAATTAAAATATTGTTCTAATCATTTAGTCATCAAATATCTAATCAAATATTTTGGTACAACGTCATGTCTTACAGTAGTATTAAAGCATGACATTATACCAAAATATCTGAAGATAACTAACTTCTGTTTTATTTTAGAAAATGTTCTTAATGCTCTTCGCATTTTCTCCGCCATTTAATATCTATTTAGAAGATCTGCAGTTTTAGGAGAATTGTGAGAAATGATTTTTGAGGTTGAATGAAACTAAGTGAAACCATCTAGGAGGCTTGAGAGCAGTTAAAGTAGACAATTTCCTATCAGCCTGTTCTCTTTATACATTTCAATCTTATTGTTATTGGTTTTTACTTTTTTCTTTGGGATAATGTTCTGCTCTTTGATTTTGCAAGTCCTTTAGCTTGACACATCTGTCTCTCCTCTCATCTCAATTGCCTTGTGGATTTTCAGGACCAAATATTAAGATAATTTACTGATTTTAGCGCCTACTGGAGCTGAACTGATCCCAATCTTATTGGGAAGTTCTCACTGTAAAACCTTCTGGTACATACTTACCCAGCTGTCATTCATTTAGGAAAGGTTGAAATAGGAGACATTCAGAATTAATTGTGTTCCATATCAACTAGCTGCTATGGATTTTTCATGTCTGAATCCAAAATGTATTTGGCAAGTCCAGTTCAATATATTATTTCTTATATCTAACATACATGAATGTTCGGGATAAATCACTTGTGCAGCTTTTATTTTGAAGAAAAAAACATTTGGTAATATAATATGTGTTAACAAATTAGAGGGAGTAAACTCTGAAGTGATGATGATATCCTTTTCTTATGTAAAATTCACTGCAAAATAGCTAAATGTAGTATTTTCCAAGTGAATAATAATATCTTTTCATTTTCAGTCAATATATTTGTAAAATGATGCACAAATGCCTTATGTGGTCCTGATAATATGCAAAAGCCATTATGCAATTTCTGTTCCAGTCAAAATCTGGTATCAGAAAAGTGATGATGTGCACTTGAAAAGAATTAGGACATGGCTTCTAGCAAAATTCTGTCCTCCTGATTTGATGTAGGAAAAGATCAGTCAAATATGTATGTTCTCCCTTCAGGATAAAATCCACATCAGGCTTTAAGTGAAGTTAAAGTGAATGCATCAATTTCCATGCTCTCTCTCAGATAAGATATGGCATTATAGTCATAGAAGCAGTCATGTGTCAAGGAACAATAACTAAAATTCTTCAGTGATTTTCATGCTATGATGACTTTTGTTGTAGTCAAAAATCATATAACTCAAAAGGATTCTTTGCTTTATTGTTTCTGTGAGAGCTAGCTTCACATTTAAATGTTTTTCAAGTGCCAGTTACAAATGGAAGATGCAAGCCTTCTTTCTACTGAGACGACCTGTCTATATCACCTCTGCTAATTTTCTGTTAAAATAAAGCAGATGCCATATCTTGACTTCCCAAATGGCTCACTCCATTAATACTGCCCTCCGGGTGAAAATATACTTAATAACTAGACTGCCATTTACTTTAATTTGTTTTGTTGCATTAGCTGACATGAAGCTATGTGTATTTAGTTTAAATGTCTATATATTATGAAGCACAGAGGGTGAAACTGATGGGAAGGAGAACAAGAATGAAATATGGCCTTCAGTAAATCTATATGAATACAATTTATTTGAGTGCTTCTTTTGAATTGGATTTATGTTTGTTTTTTTGTCACCAGACTGTCAAAATGTAATTGGCCTTTATGTTGATAGTTATATTCCCAATTTGTGTTAATAGTATTTTGTATTTACATGCATAAGATTTTTTATTGTGGACTTAGGTATTGCTTTAAATCTATCATTAGGTTCAGCATAGTGCTGTGTTAATTTAACATTTCATATAACATAAAAGTACTTTTTATCTTGCTCAATCACTGACTGAGTGATCATGTAAAAACCCTAAAATAATAAGTCAGGGAAGAGGAATATCTCTCAGTGGCAACATTATGATCAGTAAAGATATAAAATGATGAGAATATATTAGTTAAACAGAGGGTAGAAGTGAGAGCTTTGTTCTTGTATCATCTCAATTAGTTTATTAAAAGAGGATTACTAGGGCTGAAAGAGGGCGGAATGTAGAAAGGAAAATTCTCTATATAATTGAAATCACAGATTTGCTTTTTCCCAGAATAAGAAAAGCTTGTCGATATTTTAGAAAAATAGCTCACATTCTTTTTCTAAAATATTGACAAGTTTATTTCTTACTCTGGGAAAAAACAAATCTGTGATTTCAATTATATAGAGAATTTTTAAAATTCCTCTAAAGACCAAAAGAGGTGTTCTCAAACTCTGTAATACTGCAGCTTCTTTAAATAATGAATGAATTTGTGTGATTTCCCCCAAATAAAGCTAATGATTTCATTAAGGTTAGGGCCAGATAAAAAATAAATATACCAGTTACTCTTAATAATTAAGTGTGAATATATTAAACAAAACCATGACATAGTTTTTACAGCTTTATAAAATATATAAAACTGGCACATAACTAACATATACATTTTTATAGACACTCCAAAATCTATAAATATACTACTAAATACCACATGAGCAGAAATGCCTGAAACATACAAATATTTCTAGGAAAAGCCAAGCCCAAATTAATCCTTAGATTAATTCTTGCAATTTTGGAAATGGTTTGCCATTGCCTTCTTATAGCTGAGAGAAAGTGACTGGCCTAAAGCCACCTTCATGGCTTCATGCCTAAGGTGGAAACAACAGAATTCATGGTCTCCCAGATTTTATCCTGGTGCCTTAACTATTGCACCTAAGTTAAAGTACAAAAAAAATGGACAAGTTTAATTAACAAGGATTTTAATTGATTAAACATTTTGTAGAATAAACAGATATGAAAATATGAAAAAAACTTTATTTCAAACTAATGTTCTTTTACATAGGTAATAGTTTGAAGAATACAGTATCGCTGACAATTCACAAGAAAAGGAAGCTGAAAACCAATTTATAAGCTTAGTAATACCCCAAAGCCTAAACTTGATTACCATACCAATGTCATTCTTTTAGTTGTGACTATTTTCTGAATTGCTTACAACTCCCTGGGAGGTCACATCTTACCTTTTGAGAACTATTGAATTAATATAAAAACATTAATCGTTGAGACAGGATACTTGTATTCCTTTTGCTTTATGGTTTCTTCTACCCAAAAAGATCAAGGTGTTTTGTTTCAATAAATCTGCAGTAATATAGATGGTGCAGTCCAAAGCTTTATCTCTCCTACCAAGAAAAAAATAAAGTTAAGTTGATTGTGAAATACAATAATTGGGGAGAGGATCCTCTCTGTTCTGACTCTGAATAGTTTGGTATTTTGGAACTAACCTTTGCATGCCCAGATTGTTTTCAGTTTGAAAGGGGGAAAAAAGGAACATATAAGAAATGGAAAGAGGTCCAGTCGTTTAGGGAGAGTATTGACAGGTAATCTAATACTATAATTGTAGAAAATGAAAGCTTCAACTAAGCTGATTTAGCAAAAGATGTTAAGAAATATAAAAAGAGCATCTTGATACATGTTCAAAATAACTCGAAAAGAATCAGTATGCCAGCTACTGAATGAAGGTAATAGATGAAACTAATCAAGGACAGAACTGAGAAATTTTCTAACAGAACAATCAGTGGAACAACCTGCCTCCAGAAGTTGTGAATGCTCCAACACTGGAAGTTTTTAAGAAGAGATTGGTCAATATTTGTCTGAAATGGTATAGGGTTTCCTGCCTGAGCAGGGGGTTGGACTAGAAGACCTTCAAGGTTGCTTCCAACTATTCTACTCTACTCTACTCTACTCTACTCTACTCTACTCTACTCTACTCTACTCTACTCTACTCTATTATAAGAAATAGCAAAGAAATCGTAGCACTGTTCAACTCCTGTTCTGATTTGTTTCCCAAAAAAGTATATGTTCTACCAGCAAAGTCTATGAAGTGCAAGGTAAAGGGGCAGGTTTAGAGATCGATAGAACCATGGTCAAAGAATAATTCTTTAATGTGAGAGTTTAAATCTCCAGGACCAGATCAACTGCATTCCAGGGAGGGAATGAGGGAACCAATTCTTGGTTGAGCTGAACCTTAGGAAGACTATCAGTTACTATCTAGACCAACCTATCCCACAGGACTGTTATTTTGAGGATAGAAATTAGGAAACCCATACCATATACTCCTCCTGATTCTTGAAGAGTTGAATCTGATGAATGCTACAATAAGAGGTTTGAAGGATATTTAAAATACTTGAGTAGGGCACAATATGGTTAACCAGGAGATTTGTAAGAAGACATCAGGCACAAATGAAACTGCTCCTGTGCTAAATTAAACTATTGATCAACATCCATTCAAATTCCTTGGTTCATATGTATTCTACTTGGCCCCTGTAACTTCAAGTGTGCTTCATGGGATTGGAATGATCCTCAAATGGATTTGAAAAGAACTCAGGACAAGGGTACACACATTGGTGGGATTCAAATATGTGAACAACCAGTTCTCTGTGTGGATGCCACTTCCGGAAGTCCATTCTGGGCCTGGGCAACAAAAAATTAGCTACCGGTTCTGCCGAACTGGTGCAAACTGGCTGAATTCCACCACTGGGTACACATCTTAACTTGGCTTTTTATACACTTTCTCTTTACATATATTCCATCTATAGAGTTTCCATATCTTGCAAACTGTGAGAAATAATCTGATTTTCAGGCAAGAGTGTACCTTCTTCCGTTGTGGCTTTCTTCCTGTGGATTTAGTAATATCATAGTAATGTCATAATAAGCTTATATTTAAAGATGCTTTTCAAAACTGCAGTCTTCATAAAGTGGCCTAGCTGATCCAGAGGCTATTATGACGCACTTCAAAAATATTGTGTCCCTAAATTCTCTTCTGAAAACAAATACACAAAAGAATAAGCCAAAGAAAGGAATGTACTGTGCATGAATTAGACCTTGAGGGAGTCTTACTTTATGTAATGTCATTCCTTTCCTCTGCGGTTCCTTAAAAGCATTTTCATATGTCAGGGTTTTATAAAATTGCTTTTAGTAAAACAAGTTATTTTTATAATCCTTTTCAGGACATAAAGCCTAGGGTGCTTCAAGTGCCTTTGGGATACCCTTCAAAAAACTCATTTTAAAAAGCAAATGACTAGAATACCTGATCTGTGACATATTTTAATTAGTTTCTGTCTTAAGAATGACCTGAAAGTGTCAGCACAGAATAGCATCTCTTAACATCATGCTTGTGTGAACTAGTATTGTAAGAAGCATTACATGATTTTTTGACTATGTTTTAGTTGTTGACCTACTTTATCTCTCATTTGGGTTTTTGTTTGTGTTTTTGCTATTGAATGGTTTTCAAGCTTGAATATGGCATTTGTCCAAAGGCAGGCAAAGAAAATGGGAAAATGGACTTTTCCCAGGAATGGAAGTTAAATTAATCTATAGTTTGTCTGTCTTAACATGATAATGGAGGAAGCTCTGGAAAGCTAATTAGATTAGAATTCAATTAGATGTGATTCAGAACATTATCACTCACAGATCCATTTATCTGAAAGCCCTAAAAGATGAGGAGTGACTCTAAGGATGTTTTATTAAGGAATTTAAATAGAGGCTATGAATGTTTCAAAGAAGAAATCATAAAATGCAATTTTTTTAACATTCCATAGAGATAGGATCTACTATTAGTAGCTGTCTTTATGAGCAAAATTTTATTTCTGTTTGGACAGCTTTTCTGCATGTATATTCCATCTAAGTCAGTGGTTCTCAACCTGTGGGTCGGGACCCCATTTGGAGTCGATCGACCATTTCATGGGGGTCGCCAAGCAAGGCTGTCCGCCATTTTTTTGTCCGCCATTTTTCCCCCCTTTTTTGGCGGGTGCCTTACCTCCCTTGGGCTGGGCCAGCTGGTGGTCGGCCTGCTCCGTCTCTGCCGCTTGCCAGCTACACCTCGGCCGGCGCAGGGGGCGGGACCACGCATGCGCGGCGCTCCCAGGCAGGGAAAGTCCTCGACTTACGACCGGTTTAGTCCTCGACTTACGACCGGTTTAGTCCTCGACTTACGACCGGTTTAGTCCTCGACTTACGACCAGTTGGGGTCGCGGCATTAAAAAGGTTGAGAACCACTGATCTAAGTGAAAGCAAAGCTTCCTGTTTCCTGTTCTTAAGTCCTGTAAAACAAAGATGAACACTGAAGTTACAGCTGAGTGTTGAGTAAGGCCCTCAAGTCTGACATTCAAAGACTTCATGCATATACAGTATACATATTTCCTAGAGTAATCATTACTGAATGTAAAATGCATAGTACTGTCCTGCAGGTCTCAATTCATAGATTATTCAGGGAAATTGAAAGATGTTGTATTAGTCAGAACACCTTGGGGGAAAAAACCCTGAAATCAAAGGTATAGCTTTGGGGAAAACAGTATTAAAGTGGAGGCCTAAATGGTGCAGAGTTGAATTGCTGCCTGCTTTCTCTGGTACATATATTATCTTCAGTACTGTTATCACTGTAAGAGATCAGGGAAATGGGAGAACAAGCAAATAATTGTGAAAGAAAATTATGTTTAGTACACATTTGAATTTAATTGACCAAGTTCAGTCTTATTCGTCTTACAGGTAGTCCTCAACTTACAATCATTCTTTTAATGACAGTTCAAAGTTATAACACTGAAAAAAAGTGACTAATGACAGTTCAGCAACAGAAAATTTGGACTTAATTGTGATCATAAGTCAAGGAATACCTGTATTAAACTTTTACTGTATAGTTTTTCCTTTTCTACAGAATCACTCACAAACTGCTAGATCCACACACAACATTGCAGTTAGTTGTTTACTTTGAAGATATCCTTCAAAATCTCATCCAAAATATCCTTTTCTTTGAAGTAGATTTAAGCTTAGGGTAGGATAGGCTACCAGACTTTCCTTACATTGGGCTAGAATATTCCTTGGAAAGGGCTATAATCTGGTTGCAATATGTATACTTGTGGTGTCCTACAAGTGTGTAGGAAGCAGGACTGCCTGCTCTGTTTCATATATATTTTGATAAGTGATTAATGATGAACTTAACTAAACATAGGTAACATGTTCCATCCTGTACCATGATGATAAGGGTGGTGAAGCATTCCATCATCAGACTGTTGTCCAGATGTCCGATTTAAAGTTACTAATATCTTGTTGCAGAGGGAATAAAGAGCATTTATTGTCTGGCTGTTTTAAGTTTGCTCAAATTCTCACCAGAATCTTGATTCCACATCCGTGGGATTTGAAATGGTGACTGGACAACATCTTATGTTACTTGGAATTTATTAGATTTGATGAAACAAATATAAGGCTTTGTGGCATGAGCTCGGCCATCTGTAGATCCATGCCCTTCCTGGCTCTTTCAGATGGATCTGTGATGACTCGATGCCACTAGCTTGACGTGGCCAGCAGGAGGAGGCCTTCTCACCACAGCTGAGTCCTCACTGCCTACTCGCTGCTGCCATCTCTTTCCAGGACATCTCAACACCGTAAATTTGCTGTGAGGATAACTCACTGCAGATCCTGGCTGGAAAGCCGGGAGGGCGGGCGAGCGAGCAAGCAGGCTGCAAGGAGATGGCAGCAGCGAGTTGGCAGCAAGGACTTGGCAGTAGTAAGTAGGCCGCCCCTTGTGGCTGCGTCGAGCCAGTGGCATCAAGTACTCCCATTCCGGTTCCAGATAGCCAGAGCAGGAGAGAAGAGATGAGTACAGGAGATTCATAACTGTTCTTTGGTGGATGAGGTTATCCCAGTTGCCTATAACAAGACATTAATGTGCCCCCTTCTGAAGGGGACTCCCCTGGACCCCAAAATCTGGGTAATTATTGTCTAGTCTCCAATATTACTATTCCAATTAAGGCGGTTGAAAAAGAAGCTGCTTGAGAAGGATCTTATTGGTATCCATTTTAATTGGTTAAGTATATGCCAGACTAGGAATTGGATTGAGACAACATTAATCACTCTAGTAGAAAAGCTTTGTCACAACCTGGATGACAGGAATGCATTTAATCCTCTCCGTGATCTTTGGTGTCATTGACAATGTAATTTTGCTAGCCTGGGTGGTTTGAGGATTGGTGCCACTATTTCACAATGATTTTCCTCCTTCTAAGTTAGTTACAATCGGTGGTAGTTAGTAGTTACAATCAGTGGTAGTGGAGGAGAAAAGTTGGTTCTGCAGGTGTTTGATTCTCTCTCTCCTGCTGCCCAGCATCCCTGTGAGGCTGCTGGAGAAGTTATCCATCAGTCTGTGGGGAGGTACTACCAGAATGCTGTTGAGGTCTCTGTTAGTGCCTGGAGGCTTTGAGGGGCTGGATACGATGAAAAACGTTGGGGCTGTATCCAAACAAGAAGGATTTACTGTTTGCCCAGAGATCATCTGTTTCCTTATCTACTTTGTTGGTTACTCTAGGTAGGATAGCACTTGCCTTACAAGGACAGGTCCATCACTTAGTTTTTCTCACAGCTTTCTCATAGTTTTATGATAACTGCTTGATGGGCAGATGGGTAAGGTATGCAAGATGGTTTTTGGTCTAACTGGCTAGTGCACCATATTGGCCCTAAGGACCTGGAGATGGTCTCTCATGATCTGCTCACTACTATTTCTATAGATATTTTTATATCTATATTGTATAGATATAAAGAACTGTTACTGCTAAGCTACACCAATATTTCTGGCTTTGTTCTAGTTGCCAGTAAGCCTCTGGGTATAATTCAGAGTCTTGGGTTTAACTCTTAAAGCCCTAAGTGTGTTGGCTCCTAGAGGTACTGCCAAGACCATTTTCTCCTAGGTAAAATTGACCCATCACATATACTCATTCCATGTTACAATATTGTAGGTCTCCACTCCACATGAAATAAATTCACCAGTGGCCTGGGAATAAGTATTTTTGATGATGCCCTTCCCCTCTGAAATAGCCTGTTCCCCAAAACATTAAATCAGTGACATTGCAGAAGGTGGTCATATTATTCTGAACAGTTAAAAGTTCATATTGAGTTTTTAACCTTTTTTATTCTTTTTAGTCTTATAAACAGTCTTCAGGTTCTAGTTGCATAGAAATGTGAGAAATAAATACGTTTGAATACTCTTTTTTCCCATTTTCATAGGTACAGCCTCAGAACACACAAGGAGTGCTTTCTGTGAAGAATTTTGGCTACATTAGTTCAGGAATCTTTATGAAGCATTTAACATTAAAGCATGGCAGAAAATAAAGAAAGGAAACCTAAAAATGCAGACGTGAGACCCAAAACCAGCCGGAGCAGGAGTGCAGACAGAAAGGATGGATACGTATGGAGTGGAAAGAAGCTTTCCTGGACAAAAAAGAATGAGAACAGTTCTAATGCTGAGATGGCAAATGCCTCAGGAAAACCTACATTAAGTCTAAGGAATCAGGAGAGAAAACAGAGCTGTTTCTCAACTGAGATGGAATTGGAGCATGTATGTGGTCACAGGTTCCTAGGCCGTTCTTTTAAACAGAAACTGCAGGATGCGATGGGACAATGTTTCCCCATAAAGAGTTGTAGCACTCGGCATTCTTCAGGGCTTTCACCAAAGAGAAAAATACATATCAGTGAGCTTATGCTGGACAAATGCCCTTTTCCACCACGATCTGAGCTAGCATTTCGATGGCATTTAATCAAGCGGCACACTGCCCCTGTCAAACAAATATCTGAAAGCTGGCTAAGTGTGGGTTCATCAAAAGGTGAAAGGAAAGATGAAGAACTGAACGAGATTGAGAGGGCAGGTGAACCAGACTCCGCTGTATTGCAGGAAAATAATGCTATTGATAATGCTTCCTATCCATGTGATCCTCAAGAGGAATCTGCCATGGGTAAGCAGCTAAAGATCAGCAGAGAGGAAAGTGACATGGACTCTGATGATGAAGTAGTGACACTCTGCACTAGCTCCAGGAAGAGAAACAAACCACGGTGGGAAACAGAGGATGACCTGCTGCAGCTGCAGATGCCACTCAGATATCACACCCAGATTGATTATGTTCATTGTCTTGTTCCTGACCTCCTTCAGATCAATAATAACCCATGTTACTGGGGAGTGATGGATAAATACGCTGCAGAAGCACTTTTAGATGGAAAGCCAGAGGGGACTTTTTTATTACGCGATTCTGCCCAGGAGGATTACTTGTTTTCCGTTAGTTTCAGGCGTTATAGTCGTTCTCTTCATGCCAGGATTGAACAATGGAATCACAACTTCAGCTTTGATGCTCACGATCCATGTGTCTTCCATTCCCCTGACATTACTGGACTTTTAGAACATTATAAAGATCCAAGCTCTTGTATGTTCTTTGAGCCACTTCTCTCGACTCCCTTACACAGAACTTTCCCTTTTTCCCTTCAACATCTATGCAGGACAGCTATTTGTAACACTACAACTTACGATGGCATAAATGCCCTTCCTGTTCCTCCATCTGTAAAGCTGTATTTGAAAGAATATCATTATAAATCAAAAGTAAGAGTCCTCAGGATTGATGTACCAGATCAACATGCCTAGAAGGGCATTCTGGAAGTTTTTTTATAATTATTCTGGGAGATTTTGTTTCTATTTCTCTTATTAACAAAATTTTCATGCAAAAATATCTACCCACCATATTTAACTTTGCCTGAGCCTTATGTCCAAATATATTTTTATTTCCTGCCCCAATGAACAGGTTTCTGTAAAAACGCAAAACTGATACTAACGTTCTATAAAGCTTTATGGAATTTCAAGGAAGCTATTTTAAAGTTTTTACTCAAGCATAACTTTTTAGATATGAACCTAAGTCAAGGTTCAAATTTGACTTGCTTTTTATAAACTAATTTATATGCACTACAGGCATGTTTGAAAAACTGAATATAGTAGTTCTTCCAGAATTACCAATTTGTAGGGTTTTTTAAATCATTCTGTCCTTGCTATAAAAGTAAAATTAATAAGATTGTGATGCTCCTACCATTCTGAATACTTATTGTTTTAAATTTCATATAGGTTGCTTATATTTTGAGATTAAATGTCCCAATCATATGCTATGTGTCAGAACATGATTTGGAGTTGTTATCATTTTTAATAAATGTTGAATATATATGTCTAATTTTCTGGACATCTATTAAGAATCAAACTATTGCAGATGTTCTTAAAAGATTTTGATATATTAGTACAGGCTTTAAAAAGAACTGTGTTGAAGCACACATAGATGCCTGTTTCACAAACTAATAATCATAAATGTTAAACGAAATGTATGAAAATAGTCTGATGGGTGTTTATCTAACTACCTCAAATCGTTACTCATATTACACTCTGTGTCAGTGGGGCCTTGGATCTTTTTTTCTGTCTGCTGACTGTCCTTTGGTGCTATTTGTGTGTTTGTTTTTGGATTTAATTATTACATAGGCAATTTCTAAGGGCAACTATAGTTAGGGAAGAAATGGTTAACTATCCACGTTCCTCTTCATTAAAACATATCCCTTGGAGCAGGGATGTCAAACTGCCGGCCCGTGGGTCAGTTTCATCATACCAAAGCCACGCCCACCCCATTGCCGGCAATGCAAAAAGGGTTGCGATACATAGCGTCACGTCATGTGACGTGGCGAGTTTGACACTTGGGCCTTGCAATATCCAATTCTCTGTGTGGCATTTAGAATGAAGAAAAAAAATTTCACAGAGGCCAGTAGAAGTATAGAGAATCTATACCATCAATCAATCAGAATAGGGCTGGAAGGGACCTTGGAGGTCTTCTAGTCCAATCTGCTGCTCAAGCAGGAGACCCTAAACCATTTCAGACAAGTGGCTGTCCAGTCTTTTCTTAAAAATCTCCTTCTGTACTTATATACTCAGTATAAATATGTATAAGAATATATACTTGTACTGGGAATCTCCACAGACATAAAATGCAGATGTGGAGGAGAAGATGGTGCAGTATGAACTTTACTTTAATGGCAATTATTATTATAAAAATTGTACAAAAAGGAAAAAGCAGATTTATAGTTCATTATCAAGTGAGGTACTGTGAGCCTAGAAAGATTTTCCAAGGTAATGTACTTTGGGAAGGGAAGCCTTAAGATAAATAAAATGGTTTTTTTTAAAAAAAGAATAACACTTCTCTGACATATGGATGTTATTCAAAGTAAATCTCATGAATGAACCCATGTCCTTACATTGTTATGCTTCTGAAACTGCTCCCCAAATTTCTGAAAACAAGAAGGTGGCAAAAATTATTCTTCTAAATCTGTCTCATACCCCAAAAATCATACATTCATGCCTAGCACTCCAAAGCTAAGAGTTATTCTTGTCAGGCTTGAAAATAAGAGAAGGGAGAAAAGACCCAGGGAGATCCCGCTAAGAGATGGATAAAAAGCTGCCCTTGGAATTTGTACATTTTCAACACCAGTTCATGTTTTCATTGCTCCATAAGCTTTTGGGGGGGGGAAATGATGCTTGAAAGATATACAACAACCTAGGACAGTGGTGGCGAACCTATGGCACTAGTGCCAGAGGCGGCACTCGGAGCCCTCTGTGTGGGCACACGTGCCCTTGCCCCAGCTTTGCCTCCCCCCCACGACCCCCTCCTCTCCAGCAGCCCCCCTGAAGGAGAATCGCCCTGGAGCGTGGCCCACATGGAGCAGCGCAGCCAAGGACATGGCAGCCAGGCAGCGTAGACAAGACTCTGCCCTCACACCCCATCATGCAGTTAATGCTGCAGAGCGTAGGCAGAGGGTGTGGCCACCATAGCGCTGCTGGGCTGCCTGGGCGATCGGCGGGCCCTGGAGGCGGTGAGTGGTCCTGTGGGCAGGCGGGGCGAGGGATGGGGGGCAGGCAGGGGGGTGGAGCGGGGCCGGGGCCAGTTTTTGGGCACTCAGTCTCTAAAAGGTTCGCCATCACTGACCTAGGAAGCTAAGCCTGGGTGTATGGAGTGCCATAAAAATATTGTTCACACCTAGCGGCCGCATAGATTTTCTCTTCGATGATCTATCCCAGGGGTAGGCAACCTTGGCTCTTTTATGACTCGTGGGCTTCAACTCCCAGAATTCCTGAGCCAGCCATGCTGGCTCAGGAATTCTGGGAATTGAAGTCCACAAGTCATAAAAGAGCCAAGGTTGCCTACCCCTGGTCTTTCAGGTCTTCCAACCTGTTGCCACTGTAACTTGAGTCCATCCACCTTCCTTTTTTACAGTTGTAGTATAGGGTCCAAAGTATGTAATAGTTCCCCAAACCCCTTTTGATACAGTGTTCAAGAATGAACATTGATTGCAGGTGAAAGAATGCCCTTTGTTTTTTAAACTTGGTATTCCCATATGTAAATTGCTACCTACTGAATACAGATTTGTGTCCATGTGTCTGGGCCACAATCTTTTTAATACCTTGCAGCACTCTGCTTGTTTCCTTACCTTATCCCTAAGTAAAGCAGTTCCCCTTATGCACACTCAGGCACACAACTTACCTACTTTTCAAATTGTTGCCATTCTTTTCTTTTGATGCCACTCCAGTGTTTATCAAGCACATATTTTGGTTACTCCTGTCATGCGAGAGAGTGATGTTATTGCAGTTGATCACAATCATCAAGAATGGAGAGAAGAGTGTCCTTAAAATAAAGGTTAGAACAATATTACCCTCCCCTTTCAGACATCAATCTCTTGAAAAAAAGTAAATAATGAACTAGATATATACAATTTATCCACATTCTCAAGGACAGCACTTTGTCCCCTAAGGATTAAAACTTCCACAGTTTTAAAACTCAAGGCTACAAATATCTGGTTCTATTTTAGCAATAATCTCCTTTTATTTCATTTAGAAACTGAATTATTCTTGATTTCTTAACCAGTTTCTATTTCTTTTTTGTTTTGGCCCCATATTGGTCTTAGATCTTGTGCTTCCTTAATTATTTGAACAGCGATTCTTCAGACAACGTTGCAAAGCATGTCTTTGGAAGAATTTGCAAAGCCCTACAAATAGCACTAATGTTTAAAAAGTCACTAATATCCCCTTTCTGTTCAGGTGCACCTGAATTACTAACAAAATCAAAGAGGTTTTACATAAAAACTCTACCAGGATCTGTTATGTGTTATAAAGCAGCTACAGAAAAATAAAAATGTGACTTGAATGCTTTGAAATATATATTTACTGATGTCACTCAGATTCCTTGAATGATGTGTCAGTTGAGGCAATATAAGTACAACTACATAGATTATGAAATGCATGCAATATAGTCACCGGTGAAGACATAATTTGAAGGTCAGAAGGTTTGCATGGGAGACATTGATATGAACAGGTGTTAAAACACATCCTTAGGAAAATTTACTAGAGTTTCAATTAGGGGCCAAGGATGGGACTTCTGATGAACACTAACCAGCACAATACAGTCCAGGCCCCTTCAGCCCCTACAGCTTGTCCATAAGGATATGATGGTTGATGGTATCGAAAGCAACTGAGACGTCAAGCAGAGCAAGGATGGATGTACTACCCCCATCATATTCCTGCTATATATCATACAACAGGCAACCAGTGCAGTTTCCATCCCATAGCCAGGAAGATGATTGAAAGGGGTCCAGATAATCTGCCTCATCCAGGACTTGCTGAAGCTGTTGCATACCGCCTTTCAATGAAAATTATCCAGTACGGTTGGGTCTAACAATGCTCATGGGGGGGGGGGGTGTATGTGTGAATCAACACCTCTATAAGAAACAGAAAAACAGCCGTTTTATCACTGCTATAATCCAGCCACATATTGCCTAGAAGGCCTTTGGCAGCCAGGAAGGACATGAATCTAGTAAGCAGGTGGTTGAGCTCATAGTCATAAGAGCTCTGTTTCCTAAGGCCCGACAGGTTCAGACTCATATGAGCTGCCCAGAATGGCTCTATGAGGAAGATGGGTGGTTTCTAATTATGGTATCTAAAAATAAATATGTTTAAGTCCTGGGCTGCAGCTACCAATTATAAAGATGATGTTGGAGAGAAGGATCATGGATCATTTGTACTATCAATCTAAATAGCAGGAAATTAAAAAACACTCTTTAAGCAAGGTATTCACTACTATGGAATATAATAATAGACACCAGCTTGGATAGCTTTAAGAAGATATTAGATAGATTCAGGAATAAAGCAGCTGGAGTGCAATGATTAGACAGCAGCGTTGCTTGGTTCATCAGGATGAATATGAGATTGAAATATAATAGCCACTTGTCAAGAAAATGGCAAGAGTGTTCTGTCATTGGTTTAAAATCAGATTGTTTAGTTAATAGCAAAAGGTCAAGATATAATGTTCCAACTTGCTAGAATATTTTTGTTTGGTTTGCTTTTTGTTTTACACAGGACATTTTACTATGATATCTGTTTCCTCAATAGCATTTCTCATGTCATACTTTACTTCAACCATTTCTCATGTCATACTTTACTGTCTCAGCAGACAAACAGCTCATCCAGCTGGCAATTGTGTTGGTAAAAATAGTGACTGTCCCTTCTACCCTGTCCATTGCCATGCCTCTGTCGAATAAGGAGGAACTCTTTCCAAAAAGGAAGGCACCTGCAAGACAAAGGAGATGCCCAAATGCCAAACTGCAAACAGAGAGCATCGCTTATCCTAACACTGAACAGTTTGTTACTAGAATAGCAATTTAAATGCCATTGATGTAGGTGCCCATTATCCAAACTTGGCTTGTAAAAAAAATCTCTCTCTAAACAAAATACGAAGACTCAATTTTCAGTTGAAACTTAATGTAAATTGACTTTTAGGTCTTGAAGAACTTTATAATAAAACAAAACTAAACACAACCTCACCCCCCAAAAGTACTCAGCAACATCCAAGGCCATCTTAATGATCTACAAACGGTGTATGGCAAATTAGTATAATGTTGGATGCTCGTGCTGTGATTTAAGCCTGCCAGGTTTGTGAATCTTGTGAGTCAGGCAGTTTGTTGCTTATCAACAGAAATGGTTATGTGCACCGTATCTGAGACTCCACCTCTATTAGCAACATTTTCTCTTAATGGGAAATTATGGAAGAATAATATATTTTACTGATACATTCTGCAGAACGGATTTTTCTTCTCTACTTCTGTTTCTCCCACCTCTTCCCAAATCATGTCTGAGGGACAAATTTCATGGCTTCCCACCATGGATTAAAGAGAGAGAAGGAGGGCTGAAAATGGCAGAAGGGGGAGTTCACATGAAAATTGTGGAATAAACTCTATATTTCTATTTAAAAACTGCAATGTTATTTTTAAGCGTAGGATGCAGCTTTGCAGAGTTTTATAGCTCATTTAGTCCCTATTATTATTATTATTATTATTATTATTATTATATATAGGATATATAATCTCTGCATTCCATACATTATATTTGTATAATTAAAAGTATTGTCCCCTAAGAAGAACTGTGCTGGATCAAGCAGAATGCAAATAACAGACTCTGAAGGTACCATGGAGGTCTTCTAATCCAGCCCCTTACTCAAACAGGAGACCATATGCCATTCTGGACAAATGGCTGTCCAATCTCTTCTTGAAAACCTTCAACAATGAAGCACCCACAACTTCTGGAGGAAACTTCTGATCAATTGTTCTCACTGACAGAATATTTCTCCTTAATTCTAGGTTGTATCTCTTTTTGATAAGCATCCATTGGTTATCAATGGCTTAAGCAGGGCAAGAATACTAGTTCACCTTCCCACTCATGTATTCCATCATCTGACACCAAGAGGCATCTACTCTAGTCCCCATCAACCCATCAGCTTGGAAGGAAGTATCAAATCGACTGCTGTATGCCTATGTGATTGTCAATCTCTGGCACACATATATCCAGGTCACAGGTATAGACTGGGTTCAGACATTATGCTGATCTATAATTTGCTTTCTTGTGCCTTATTGAATACATCTTGAATGGCTGGATTTCTTCCACACATTAAGTTATATATCATATTGCTCAAAATTGCAATTGTTGGGTTCATACAATGGGCTAAACAAAAGCCAAATATATTACATTCTAGCTTAGCGCTATTTATGAACACAAATAGATAAATGTATATGTACAATTTTACATGGTGCAGTTGCTTTAAAGTGGTATACCCCTTTAAAAACATTCCCCTACTTTCCATTGAGAAAAAAATCATTCTTGTAGGATGCACTCATAGCAGATTTTCACTGTATAGCTGACATGCTATTAAATAATTGAAAACTGGAAGAGGAAGTCTAGAAAAATACATCCTGGAATGAAGGGAGAAGAATGAAGAAAACAAAGGAGGTTAAGGAAGCTTTTAGTCTGTTCTTTGGCCAAGTATATTGATGATCTGGTCATCAGGACTCTGCTCTTTCCAGGATATAATGCTAATGGGAAGTGCATGGCTTTTAGTTAAGCTTTCTGGTGTCTTAGAAACAAAGCCAAACATTATCTCTTAAATAAAGAGAAATAAGTTATTCCCTTAACCCTTTTAAGCAAACTAAATGTGAGGAACAAGACTCAGAATATCGTTCTTGTCACCATATATTAGAGAAATGGCTGAGATGTCCCCTGCCTTTTTAACATTTTACTAGAGACAACATTAACCTGCCTCTATTATTTATTCATGAAGTGCAGCCATTAAGATGATAAATCAAATTATCAGCTTCCTGTCTCACTTCAGTTTTAATCATTTTTTATAGCTGGCATAATACAAAGACAGTTTCCTTCCTCTGGAACAGAAGAGCTTTGATAATCTGTTTATTAGGAATCCACATTTCCTTTCCATTTTTAAGTCTACCTTTGTTATTTCTGTGTCGGTTCCAGCTGTAATAAAAATCCAACAATGAACCTGAACACTTATTAACTGAAGAAAAATTACCTTTGATATGAATGGGCTTCATAATCTTTAGGTTATATAATTGGATTGTGGCAATGGGTTCTACATGGGGATACCCTTGAAGAGTATTTGGAAGCTACAACTGGTACAGGATGCAGCAGTATAGACAGTTTTGAAGGCTCCTAAGGTGGCATATGTGACACCACTGATATGTGAGCTTCACTGGCTGCCAGTTTGCTTCCAGGTCCAATTCAAGGTGTTGGTCATTACTTTCAAAGTCCTTTATGGCATGGGTCCCGGGTATTTGAGGAACCGTCTCACCCCAATGGAACTAGCCCACTCCACTCATTTCAGCAGACAAAGCCTACTTTGGATCCCATCGGCCAAAGAATTTTGGCTGGCGTGGTCCGGGAGAAGAGCCTTTTCTGCTATGGCCCCTGCTCTCTGGAATATTTTCCTGTAGGAAGTGAAGTCCACCCCTATGCTGGCCTTCCAGGAAAGCCTCTGTCACTTGGCCTGGGGCCCTGACAGAGGCCTACTACACTGGGGATGACTCAGTGGTGGGATTCAAATATGTGAACAACCAGTTCTCCGTGTGGATGATGCTTCCGGAAGTCCGTTCTGGGCCTGGGCCACAAAGTTTTTTGCTACCGGTTCTGCTGAAGTGGTGCGAACCGGCTGAATCCCACCACTGGGATGACTGACCGGGCAGACAAGAGCCCCATTTCCATCTCTTAAATATTCATTATATCAAGATAATAGCCTTCAAATTATTCCTGGTTGGTTTTTAGTTTTTTAGCTTTTTTATTCACCTTTTCTAATTTTAATTGTTTTCTAGTGCTTTTAATGTTTTTATTATATTGTAAGCTGCCCAGATAGTCACTGTATCAGTGAGATGGATGGCATAGAAATTTAATGAATAAATAAATAATACTAATAAGCTAACCCACTTAGTTAATGTAGAAATATGTGCCCGCCAGGGAAAAAAATGTAAATTCTGTGATTCTACGTGGAACAGCAACATAAAATGAAAACATGGTACAGAGGTAGGGTTGCAGTGAGCTTTGCTTGTTGTTCTCTTTGTCTTGTTCTCTTTACAAAACATTTCAGCAACATTTGAACAGCTGCTTGTAGTTCATACAAGTTTCTTTCCATGCATAATTTGAAAGCTATTTTCTTGAAGTAATCAATAATTAGAGATTTGGTTCATTGAAGGAACATTTTTCCTGGAGTGATAGGATCTTTCCAAAACTTCACATTTGTTATCTGGGGATTTTCTCCTACTCATCCAAAGACCAGGCTTTGTAGAACATGGTACATTTCATGTGAAATGTCCTTCCCAGCTAAGTTGTCTAGATCAACAGTCCCCAACCATTCCACCTTGGCGCCCTGGCCTGGAGAGGGGGTGTATGTTGAGTGGTAGGTGCACACATGCGTGCACAACTCCATTAGTGGAAGCGATGGGCACACGTGCCCTCCACTCATGCGAATGGAGCTTCATGCATGAGCGGAATGCACTTGCATGAATGGCGGGCACTTGTGCTCGTGCACAAAGCTCCACATACGCGAGTAGAGGGTGTTCATGTGCAAAGCTCCATTTGGCAAATGGAGCTTCAAGCGTGAGCACAAGCACCCTCCACTCAAGTGCCCTCTGCTCGCATGAGCGGAGCTTTGTGTGCGAGCGCAAGGGCCCACTGCTTGTGTGAGCGGAACTTCACGCATGCATGCTTGCTTGCCACTGCCGCAAGCTGAGGTTCACACGTGCTCACACTTGCCATCACTCTCACGGCCCAGTTTGAAATAGGCCACAGTTCGGTAGGGGGCCGCAGCCTGGGGGTTGGGGACCCCTGCTCTAGATCCAACTTTGATATACAGAATTTCTGGCAGAACTAGTGATGTTTTGGTAATTTGCCCATGTTTTATCATCTTTGCTTCCAAGTTGTTCTTACACCTCCATTTGATGTTGTTTTATGTTGCTTCTCTGTTATATTTATTACTTTCCCAACTTTTATTGTATTTGTTATTTAGTCTATAATATGCTTCCATGGGAGCATTTTGCTCCAGGAGATTTATGAATCATTTTTTTAAATGATAAATGTTGAGCTTAAAGCTTAATATACCTTTGGCTCCACTTTTATTTTTAATCTTTGTATCTTTGTTTGTTAAAGACCTCAGAGACATAAACTTGGGGCATTCGGAAGGTGTGTAAGAAAGAGAGCTTCCAAGCAGTCTGCTGAATTGTGAGCGTTTTGGGACAGATAAAAGTGTACAGCTTAACTACAGCGTTAGCTATCAGACAATGTGAAGACAGCTACCAGATCAGATGGCCTTAGAAAGGGATTACAGAAATGGAAGAGTATTGGTAACTAAATTCCTTGGGTTACCAGAGCAAAGTTGCAGGTGTCCAGATAATCACTAGACTGCAGTGAAATACAGAAAAATCTAACTCCTTGTGATTGTCATGTGGTCATCCACATTTTTGCAACACAGATCTGGTAATCCTCTATCTGCATCTACATTACAGAAGCAATACAATGTAATTTGCCAGTTGGTGTAGAAGAGGAGCAAGAGACTTCACTTTCTTTCTGGGCTTCCCATGTGGACTGATTTGCACATTGGGGGAAGACTATGCAGAATTAGGATGGGCTTTGAGGTTCCTTATTACAGTGTCACCCATGATTCTTTGACAGAAGAATTGTCCACCAAAACCAGACCATCATAGCTTCACAGTTTCCACCCAAAAAAATAATAATAACCAATTGTTTTTGTACCAAGAAGAACAACCTAAACTGAAGAATTTACTGCACAGAGCCCAGGAAATTTGTGATATGTGAGGGTACAGAGATCAACTCTCTTGTTTTGTATATATGAGATATCTAGATCAACAGACCTGACAATCCAATGCGGCCATCACCTGACTTGACAATAACAACCTTTGAGGTTTGCTTTTGAAGAAAATAACATTGCTTGAGGCTCTGAGCTTGTTTTGAAACAGCAACAGGGTCTGGCCTCTCCCTCTTCTGAGAAGTAAACAAGCTGCCCAAGGAAGAGACGAAGCTTTCCCTTATATTACCCAAAGCTGTCACGTACTTTGAAGCACATCATGTCATTTCGACAGATCCAAGAACTAGACACGTATCTCAAGGGGATATGAGTGACCCATCCCACATTTAGAGAGCCAAATCATGTAGAAAGTTATTGTTGGCAGTTGTACAGTATTTTGTTTCCCATTCTCCTCATGTGAAAAACAAAACTTATTCTACCATTCTTTTCTACAGCTTAAACAACCACAGGATCTTCAACTATGTTCTAAATCAATGTTTCTCAACCTCAGAAACTTTAAGATATTACTTTAAGATATAGCAGGACAATCATTTCTTGTTTTTCTGGCAATATATTTCCATGAAAATGAAATACATGGACAGATTACTCTCCATACCTTTTTCATACAGTTTGAAATGCTGTACAGGTAGTCCTCCACCTATGACTGGTCACGTAGCAACCATTCAAAATTACCACAGATCCAAAGGTACTTATGACTTGGTTCCAAAGTTCCGACCGTCATCCTTCTCCCCTGCAATCACATGACTGCATTTCAAGTGCTCAGGAACCAACCTGCATTTACGGCCATTTATAATATCCCCTAGTCACGTAATGGTGATTTATGACACTTTTGCTGAAAACCAGCATTTACTTTGGATTTTCAGCAAAAATATTCCATAGTAAACAATGGTTTCACGGTATTTGCTTAACAACTACCCCAAAAAGGGTCATAAAATTTGGTTGGTCACGTGATGACCTGCTTTACAACTGTTACAACTTACAACTGAAATGGGCAAGCTCTATTACGATCATAAATTAAAGATATCTGGTTTTACAGTACTGCTATAGGAAGATTTAACAGCACTGAACTAGACCTTATGGCTTATGCTGTGTTGCTGCTTTCCTTCCTTCTGGGTGGAGTTATTGATAATGAAATCTTCTACATGTTAAGTGTCTGATCTGTCATTCAGCAATGACTCGCTCTGGCTTTCTTTTCTTTTTTTTTAAAGACGCAATATTAGTAAAGCTAGAATTTAGGGATTAAAAAGACAGCAAACATTCTACATCTCACAACTATTTCTGTAAAAGTGGAATAATGATAATTATCACTGTTATTATTAGAATTTCATTTGGAGAAATTTATTTTAGACTTCACATGATGAATATAATTTTATGTTCCTAAAATAATTTAAGTCCCAAATTACAATATACTGTTTTATTAGTTTATCAAAATGCATTGAAGATTACAGTACCTGTATTCTGCATGTTGAATTTCATTACTTCTGATCAGTTATCAAATTATACATGAGTCAGCCACAGAGGGAGAGTGGTCATTGATTATATATTCAGATTGTTCTCATTGATACTGTTAATACAGTGTTTTCATACTGTAAATCAGGGGTCCTCAACCTTGGCGACTTTAAGACTTGTGGACTTCAACTCCTAGAATTCCTCAGCCAGCTTTGCTGGCTGAGGAATTCTGGGAGTTGAAGTCCACAAGTCTTAAAGTCGCCAAGGTTGAGGACCCCTGCTGTAAATCAACCAGAGAGTGATCGCTTACTACTTGCTTTGGACTTTATGTGGAAATAATGTAGCACAGGAGAATCACGACTTCCGGTGGCAGGCGCCTTCGCTGGACGCAGCTGTTTGCTGCTCCC
>NW_015387839.1:35657-46744 GCF_001527695.2 Protobothrops mucrosquamatus
TCTCGCCTACATCGTCCATATAGGACGACTCGGGAACTCAACTCCTACCCCGGGCAGCTCACCTATCCCCTTATGCCCAGGGGAAAGGTATCAAGCCGTTTGACAGCTGATGCTGGCTGTCAAACCGGCTTTTACGCAAAACAGGCGGGAGGCAGCAAACAGCTGCGACCAGCGAAATCGCCTGCCACCGGAAGTCTCTTCAGGGAATTTGTTAACAGCACACCAAAATATGGCATAACAACGATCAGCCTACCAGCTAAGCCAATTGCCGCTTCTTATTTAGAAACAGCAGTGGATGAGGCTATTTCCAGCAGCACTAAAACTTTTTAATACAACTTACAACAGTTCATTTAGTGATCATTCAAAGTTATAACAACACTGAAAAAGTGTCATTGTAACTTTAATGACTTTTTAGTGACCACTTTTCACACTTGCAACAGCATCCCCATGGTCACGTGATCAAAATTTGGACGCTTGGCTATTGACTCATATTTATTACAGTTACAGCATCCTGGGGTCATGTGATCACCATTAAGCCAAGTTCAGTCAATGGAGAAGCCAAATTCACTTAACAATCGTTGTTACTAACTTAATTGCAGTGATTTACTTAACAACTGTGGTAAGAAAGGTAATAAAATGGGGCAAAATTTATATACCAACTGTTTCACTTAGCAACAGAAAATGTGGGTTCAATTGTGGAGGTAAGTCAAGGGCTACCTGTATAGTATAGTATAGTTTCTCAGATATGCTGAAAAACCCCATGAAAATCTGTAGTGGGTTGGAGGGGGGCGGGGTTTAGTAATATTTTCCTTGGACCTTATCTCCTTCTTTCCCTGTGTCTATGCACACATTCTCTCAAAGACAACTTCCCTTTTTTCTGGATAAGTAACTTATTTGGGGTGTTTGTTACTGTGATGAATGCAGTTTCACTGTGATGAATGGACTACAGTGTTAGTGTTGACCTTTGGTCTCTCTATAGTGTCTATTTATTTATTATACACTTATTCTTCCCTCCCTCAAGGACAACATTCAATCTTCATGTCATCTTGTAATATACAGTCCCCACCCTTTGTGTAGATTTGACAGGCAGAAAGTCTGCCCCAAGCTATACTTCTAAGCCAGTTCTCTCAAACCTGTGCTTTTTATTCTTGTTGGATTACAACTTCCATCTGCTGTCACTGGACTGGAGAAACCAGCTGGATTTATGGGTTTTTGGAATTCAGCACTATAAGGAGGACCCTGGATCTCCCATCAATTTAGACTTTTGGATTGAACTGGGGACAGCAAGGTTTAAATCTCTACTCAGACATGAAACTCAGTGAATGATTTGATGTTATTTAAGATAATGCCTCTTTCTTTATGAAACTGCACACAAACTCCAGTTTGCTCTAGTGGTTAAGGCACCACATTAGAAAGCAGGTGATTGTGAGTTCTAGTCCCACCTTAGGCATGAAAGCCAGCTGGGTGATTTGGGGTCAATCACCAGGAGATTGTGAATTCTAGTCCTACCTTAACCATGGAAGGCACATGGGTGATTTTGGGGCAGTTTCTCTTTCAGCCCAAGTCACCTCACAAGGCGGTTGTTGTGAGGAAAATAGGAGGAGTATTGTATGGTCCAAAGGTGATTTTTCAAGAGGTAACTGGACTTTCTTAAAGACTTTTTGCTTCTCATCCAAGAAGCTTCTTGAAGAAAGGTCTTCAAGGAAAAATGAAGTAAGTCCAGTTGCCTCATGAAAAAGTATTTTTGGGACAATCATGACCTGGATGTCTGAGAATCTCCATAGACATGTGTATTGTATTTGTTTGCTGCCTTGAGTTATTCATAAAAACAATAAAGACAGGATATAAATAAATAGATAAATAAATATCATCTGAGGACATTGCACAAAGTGCCATGAGATTATCTGGCAGCAACCAAGATCAAGCTTTCTCTGTTGCCACTTCAACTGTCTGAAATGTATTCCCTGCAGAGAAGGGAGCCTGGCTAAAACATATAAAGAACGGCTGCTGGAATTGGGAATGTCTAGTTTAATAAAAAGAAGGACCAGGGGTGACATGATAGCAGTCTTCCAATATCTCAGGTGTTCCACAAAGAGAGGGAATCAAGCTATTCTCTGAAGCACCTTAGGCAGGACAAGAAGCAACGGATGGAAACTAATCAAGGAGAGAAACAACCTAGAACTAAGGAGAAACTTCCTGACAGTTAGAACAATTAACCAGTGGAACAACCTGCCTCCAGAAGTTGTGAATGCTCCAATATTAGAAGTTTTTAAGAGGAGACTAGACAGACATTTGTCCGAAATGGTATAGGGTTTCCTGCCTGAGCAGTGGGTTGGACTAGAAGACCTCCAAGTCTGTTATTCTGTAATTAATTTATTCAAAGGTCCATAAAATATCTATCTTTGTACAAGCTTTTAACTTCCATTTTAAGTTAATTTTAATTATTAATTTCACTGCTATATTAACTGTTTTTATTGTTTCAGTTTAGAAAAAAATCTTAATCTGCTAATAGACTTTAACGGTTGACATCATTCTAATTTAAATAACTATTTTTTTCTTAGCCCTTCATACGGTTTTTGCAAAAGTAATACTGGAGAGAGACAACTGTGTATATCATTGTAAAGGTTTGGGAAAAATGGATAAAAATAAAATAAATAACATATTATATAATTTCAATATACATGCTATCTAGAGAATTCCAGTTATTTTGTTGTCCCAGGGTTTATGGTAGGGCCTGATATTCTTTCTCACTTTTGACCTTCTTTTATAGTACAAAATGCACACATGAGCGGAACATCAGTCATCAACTTTTCTCTCTCATCTTTTTTCTTTCTCTTTTGCTTCCTATTATATCTGATGGGGAATGCCTGAGACTGCAAAATCTTCCATGCTGATATGTAATCTTAGAATTGGCCTAATAAAAAATGACCTTGCTATGGATTTTGCAGCATTGAGTGGCTGAACCTTAGGCTTAAGTTGGTATTCAGCAGAAGAATAGGGCTTACATTCATCATAAAAAGACAGAGAAGTGACAGAGAAGGATAATGATGGAGTTGACTATAACAGTACAGCCATCTCCTTTGGAGACTTGGGGAAAAGATTGATGGCTTCAACTATACAACTGCCTACCTTAGATGTTGCCCAAGGCCACAGGAACATTTCCAGTTTTCTTCTTTTATATAGAAAATTTCTTTTCCGGGCACTGCCTGGGCAGGGGGCCAGTTCCAACAAAAGCTTGCTGGAAGCTTTCTCCCCCTCCTCCCATTTAGCTAGCCAACAGACACTTGAGTGAGCTAATTTGAACCATTTGCCTACTCTTAAAGCACTCCAGCCTCTTGTGATACTTGCAGCAGGATTCCTGTGCAGGAAACTTGTAAGCTCTCTTTCAATTTATCAGTGAAATGTCCATCAAACTCCCCAAGGGCACTGGTTGCTATTTTGCCAAGACTCTTCCAGCTTCATATCTTCCTGTCTTCACAGAGGGGAAGAGGAATTGTTAGGCATTATATTAATAGCCTTGAGAATTGGAAGTATTAGATGACTGCTCTAGAATTCAATGAATCTGTTTCTGCCTGAAGGGCAGGCGGGAAAATGGTGGAGATAGAGATTTCAGCTATTTATTGTGGGAATAATCTAGAGAAAGAAATATTTTGGGGAATATTAAAAAGGCAGAATATATTTCCCCAAAGGATCTTAAAGGCAGAAAAGCTATTTTCCTAATAGCCCCAAGCAGACTCGGCAGAAACCAGTTTTTAGAAATGCAGATGTAATAATCCATTTAGGAAGGTTGGAGCCAGGAAACTAGAAGAAACTGATGAGATTAGGAAGACAAAGATGCCTAAAATCTACATACCCCTACACAAACTCTAAGGACAGGAAATCTAATAGGATTAACCCACCAATATCAAAAGGGCACACTCAGATTCAGGTCAAAGTACATGACACAGAAAATACAAAGCCTCAAACAGGAACAGAAAACAACCTCAAAAGCCCAAGAAGGTATAAAAACCCACCATTCCCAGCTACATGTGGTCAGTTTTCCCAGAACCATGCTTCTGTCTGGCTTTGCTCTTCAATAAACTACAACCGTCTTTCTAAAGCAATCTCCATTTTGTTTATTCCCAGCTTGGACTGGACCCTGATGAAGATTTTTCATTCAACAATATTATGCTATCAGAGGTGATAAGAATGAAAACAGATCAGCGGGGGGGGGACCATTTAACAGTCTTTACTAGCAGTTCTTGTTATTAAAGCAGTGTTTCTCAGCCTCTGCCATTTTAAGATATGTGGACTTTAACTCCCAGAATTCCCCAGCCAGCAACACTTTATTAGGAATAAAATAGAGAGATTATGAAATATAAGCACAATATAATTAGGGACACTCCTTCCAAAGGTAGCAGCATTTAGCTGACCTTGAATATCCTGGAAATTACTGTAAAGCAGGGGTAGTCAACCTTGGCTCTTTTATGGCTCGTGGACTTCAACTCCCAGAATTCCTGAGCCAGCACAGCTGTGCTGGCCCAGGAATTCTGGGAGTTGAAGTCCACGAGTCATAAAAGAGCCAAGGTTGACTACCCCTGCTGTAAAGAGAGGACCCCTTGGAAATTCTAGAATTCTTGGCTAGAGTAAGAAGTCAAGAAAACATTTCAGATCTAAGCAGTGGCAAACCACTTCCATAATGTACCAAAAAAGTTAATGCAGTACAGGTAGTCCTCGATTTACAACCATTCATTTAGTGACCATTCAAAATTACAACAGCACTGAAAAACACGAGTTATGCCCTTTTTTCACCCTTACGATCGCTGCAGCTTCCCCATGGTCATGTGACCAAAATTTGGGTGGTTGGCAACCAGTTCATAGGACGGTTGCAGTGTCCCAGCGTCACGTGATCCTCTTTTGCAATCCTCTGACAAGTCAGTGGAGAAGCCAGATTCACTTAGCAACTGTGTTACTAACTTACTGTGTTACTAACAACTGCAGTGATTCACTTAACAACTGTGGCAAGAAAGGTCGTAAAATGGGGCAAAACTCATTTAACAAATGTTTCGCTTAAATCACAGAAATCTTGGGCTCAACTGTGGTTGTAAGTCAAGGACTACCTGTATCAGGACCAGAAGCTCCCACTAACACCACCTTCTTAGAAAAATATCAATTAATATTCCAATTTTTCATGATGTCAAAAGAAATTTTTACAGTTAGCTAATGACCAGTAAAGATGATCTCTGATCTCTGGTCAATACTGATGAAATACGGGAGCCATTCAAGTGAGTCAGAAAAAAATCCCTCCCCTTCAGTGAATAATTGAACACATTACCACAACAAGTGACTGATAGTTTCCACAATGCCACAATCAGGGTGTGGAGTATCTATCTTCCCAATAAGAAACCACTTGTCCTTTGCCCAGACAACACCCTCAGGAGGAAAACTTGGCGAGCTCTACTAAGAGCATCAAAACACCAAAAGCCACTAAGCTTCTGATGATAAACTCCTTCTGACCAGCAACATTAACCATGAATTCCCAGAATCAGAATTGTATAGTGCAAGGGTAGGCAACCTTGGCTCTTTTATGACTCGTGGACTTCAACTCCCAGAATTCCTGAGCCAGCATGGCTCAACTTGGAAACCTCTCCCTTTCCCCTGGCTGGGAAAGGAATTCTGGGAGTTGAAGTCCATGAGTCATAAAAGAGCCAAGGTTGCCTACCCCTGGTATAGTGTATCTTTGCTGACCTCCAATGGAGTGATAGCCACCAAAGTATAGCAAGTCATTTCTCTATCATGAAATAGATTTTTACCCAACTATATGTAGTCCTCGACTTGCAATCACAATTGAGCCCAAAATTTCCATTGCTAAGCGAGACCGTTGTTAAGTGAGTTTTGCCCCATTTTATAATGTTTATAACTTTTCTTGCTACAGTTGTTAAGTGAATCATTGCAGTTGTTAAGTTAGTAACCTGGTTGTTAAGTGAATCTGGCTTCCCCATTGATTTGTCAGAAGGTTGCAAAAGGTGATCACATGATCCTGGATCACTGCAATTGTCATAAATATGAATCAGTTGACAAGCATCCAAATTTTGATCACATGACAATGCTTGTAAGTGAGAAAAATGGTAATAAGTCACTTTTTACGGTGTTGTAACTTTGAATGATCATTAAAGAAACTATTTTAAGTCAAGGGCTACCTGTAACCAAATATTTAATCCTATCCCTTCTCCTAAAGTGAGGGCCCACACTAGAGCTACCAGAACTTGGCTACAAAAATCCTAACAGCCAATCTAGGGCAGCCAAGAGAAAAACACAGCTCTCCGCTGGTGTTTTGTAAAGGCCCAACATTGTGCAACTCAAGTATTTTTACCGAAGGTATATGGTCATTGTTATTGTGGGCAACTATTGTCCTTCAGAAAACCTTGAAGACTGGACTTTTCCAACAGGTCCTGGGACAGCATTACAGGTAATCCTTGACTTACAACCACATCATAGAATAGCATAGCATAGAATAGAAAATTAGGATAGGATAGGATGGGATGGGATGGGATGGGATAGGATGGGATTCTTTATTGGCCACGTGTGATTGGACACAAGGAATTTGTCTCCAGTGCATAACTTGGGACCAGGATTTTCATTGCTAAGCAAGTCAAATGTTAAGTGAGTTGTATCCCGTTTTACCATCTATGGAGATTCTCAGTCATCCAGGTCATTATTGTCCCAAAGGTGCTTTTCTGGCCAATAAAAAAGCACCTTTGGGACTATTTTACCATCATTTTTGCCATGGTTATTAAGTAAATCATTGCAGTCATTAAGTTAATTGTTGAAAGAAAAATCTTCATCAGGGTCCAGTCCAAGCTGGTAATAAACAAAATGGAGACTGCTTTAGAAAGAAGGTTGTAGTTTATTAAAGAGCAGAGCCAGACAGAAAGATGGCTCTGGGAAAGCTGACCACATGTAGCTGGGAGTGGTGAATTTTTATACCTTCTGGGGCTTTTGAGGTTGTTTCCTGTTCCTATTTGAGGCTTTGTATTTCCTGTGTCATGGCAGTGGTGGGATTCAGCCAGTTCACACCACTTTGGCAGAACCAGTAGCTAATTTTTTGTTGCCCAGGCCCAGAATGGCCTTTCGGAAGCAGCATCCACACAGAGAACTGGTTGTTCACATATATGAATCCCACCACTGCCCAAAGGTCATGTCTTTTAGAGTTTGGGTAGGGTATGTAGATTTTAGGGGTCTTTGTCTTCCTAATCTCTTCAGTTTCTAGCTGGAAGGCTCCAACCTTTCTGAAAGGATTACTGAATTTGCATTTCTAAAAGCTGGCCTCTGCTGAGTTTTCTGGCTGGGGGGGTAGGAGAAGTTTCTGCCTTTTTAATATTCCCCAAAATATTTCTTTCTCTGGATTCTTCCCACATAATCATGTGATCTTTAAGTGAATCGAACTTCCCCCATTGACTCTGCTTGTTGAAAGCCAGCTGGGAAGTTTGCAAAATGGCAATTGTGTGACTCAGGACATTGCAACTGGTGAAAATACATGCCTGTTGCCAAGCACCTAAATTTTGATCACATGACTATGAGGATGCTGGGAGAGTTGTAAATGTGAGGACTAATCATAAGTCATTTTTTTTCAGTTCTGTTGTAACTTTGAATTGTCTCTAAATGAATAGTTGTAAAAGCAAAAAAACATATTTCTTTGTTAGCTATGTTCTGCAGTTTTAATTGCTTTGAATCCAATACACTAAATAAATAAATAACAACCAAAAAGTCTTAAATTAATCACAAAATATGGAGAAATATGAGGTCTAGGTCTTGTCATATTGAAGGACAATGTGGGGAAATGATCTGTATAGCTGTGATTCAATCTACAGCCTATGTTTTGCAACAACTGGGGGGGGAAAGGATTTTGTTCTCCCTTTGGACTTGAACTGAACATCCTTTCAAACAGAGAAAGATTCTTCACATTAAACAGAACCTGTAGCAAGGTCAGACTGACCCATGTATCTTAAGAGACAGAGACTATTTCAGCACACAATTTCTATGAAACTGCTCATCTTTCTGTATGTTATGTATTAAGCAATTCATAAGGTCTGTTATAAAAACAGTTAACTGTTTGTTCTATTTGAATTATAGACTGTCTGTATAACTTTAAGCCTTTGTTTTAGGCGGGAATGAATACTTTAAACTGATTGGCCGCCACCTAGTGGCGGTCCGTATAAATATAAGTCAAGCAGCTGCTAGAGCTTGCTTCTGTGAGAACTAATAAAGAGCTGTTAATTCAACTCCGTGTCTTCAATGTCTCACTGTTCCCACTACACAACACTGTAAGGGCAGGAAAATTAATCTGTTTTGAACTGATGGATTTAATTATCATGCATATCTTTAAAGAATGTAGCAAAGTTCTCAGAACGAGGCCATTAACTCTGAGCTGGTTCTGTTGATGACTTGCAGTATAGTCATACTACCCTCTACTACTATGGCAGGAACTCGTTTTTTTTTATGAGCCAGTATTCTCAAAAAGTGGTTTGTGTGTTGTGGGTTCTTTTTGATAGATGGTGTCAGGACTTCAAGTCCCTTGAAGTACAAATATACTTCAAGATAAACATTCACGTTTTAAAGATTTGTATTTTAAAAAGTTTGTTTTGTTTTCTTATTCCCTCAAATCATTTTTAGTTTTGAGGGGTCCTTGGTGCTCCCTGAGCTTGGTTGTTTTCTTGCAGACATTTCATTATCCAAACTAGATAACATCATCAGTGATGTTACCTAGCTCAGGTATAATAAAACATCTGCAAAAACTATCTATCCAATTTTATTTTATCATTCTATAGTCTATCCAATACTCAATACTGTTAGAATTTTGAAAAATTGTAAAGCTATAGGTTTAGACAGCACAATGGAAAAATAGAATATGCATGTGGTTGTTGATAGAATGGCTGTGGAACTAGTTTAATATGCGTGTGGAGACTGGATCTGTCTGACAATTGGATGCATGCCATTATTATTCCCCTATATAAAACACAAGTAGCATGAATGAATGTTCCAGTTTTGGTCACATTTCTTTTTTTTTCTTATGTCATGCTTAAATTCTGTAAATTGTTTAGTCTTGCAATATTGATCTTGTTCTCAGATTGATACATTTTAGGACACTGGAGCCTACAATATAAATGATTTAGAGGAAAGTTTTATTTATTTATTCATCACATTACACACACACACATACCCACCAACAACCACCTGCTCAATATGATTTTGGGGGGTTACTTTTGTGCATCCTTTTTTAAAATTCTTGCTGGGTTTGTACAACAGTGTCATGAGGTCAATCACATCTACCTCGGGTGCATTACCTGAACTCAGATTATGTATGTCCTGCAAACAGATGCTGTAAACCATGGATAAAATATATATGGATAAGTATCACAAAAGTACAACTTCAAAATATACTGCAGACTCTTGGCTTGTTTAGGTTGGTTTTAAAATTCGCTGGGATTTCCACACTATTTTAATTTTACTAGTGAAAGAATGATGTATTGCCCTATGCTTCATAAGTGGATATCTTAAATCAATCTGTTGGCCATCATCTTTCAAATATTGTTTGTGTTCTTAAGGACCAGAAACTTAAGCCATATAAGAACCAGGGTTCACGATAGCAGTCTTCCGACATATGAGAGGATGTCACAGTGAAAAAGGTGTCAATTTATTTGCCGAAGGACCTAAGGACAAGACAAGAAGTAATGGATGCAACCTATCAAGAAGAGATCCAACTCAGAACTAAGGAGAAATTTCTTGTCAGAACAATTAATCAATGGAACAATTTGCCTCCAGAATTTGTGATGCTTCATCACTGGAGATTTTTAAGAAGAGATTGGACAACCATTTGTCCAGAATGGTACAGGGTCTTCTGCTTGAGCAAGGAGATGAATCAGAAGACACCCCCCCCCCCAAGTTCCCATCCAACTCTATTATTCTGTATTGGGGCAAAATACCAAACTGCAAAACTTCTCCCGTGGCTAGCAAAGCGCAAAACGCAAATCCAGTTTAATCCAACGTGTAGTTTTCTCCTCCCACCACCAGGAGATGCTGTGTGTGGGGGGGACGGAAAACACCACCTTTAGGAGGAGGAAGGCCGCGCAGTTGGAGAATAAGGGAACGTCACGTGCACAATCCCAGCCTATTTCGGCGCGGGAAGAGGTAAGGCTCGGGAATGGAAGGTTGAGATCACGTGCTCTCTCGAGCTGCCCAATAGGATCGCGAGCCTGGTTAGCTGGCGACCTTATCACGTGACCAGGGTTTTTTTTCTCTCTCTCCCATCTTTCCTCTCTCTAGGAAGACGGATGTAGTGGCAAAGTGACAACAGCGCTCACTTCCGCTTGGTTGAGAGGAGACGAGAGGGAGGGAGGAAGGAACGAGCGAGCGAGCGAGCGAGCAAAGGTCGGCGGCTGTCGCCGTTGTGGTCTTCTGTCGTCAAGCTCCCTCAACGCGGCCCAGGTAAGTCGATGCTGCTGGGGAGAGGCCGACGCGGCCTGGGCTTGGTTTTTCCGTCGGTTTCGGGTTTGGGCTGAACGTGGAGAGGAGGAGGAGAAGGAGGCCTCGCTCGCCTCTTAACCTCTCAGCCTCTTGTGCGGCGGGGCCTCCTCTGAACGGACAGTGGCCTTTGCTTCTTTGCCGGTTTTTCTTTCCCTCCGGTTCACGCAGAAGCGCCCGTGGGCAACCCTCGGTCTCCCGAGGAGCCAGTTTCCCGCGGGCCTTTGCTTCAGGTAAGTTGCAACGTTGGAGTGGCATCTGAAAGGGCCTTGAAAGGCGTAAGTCAGTGTTTCTCAACCTTGGCAATTTTAAGGCATGTGGACTTCAATTTTAAGGCATGTGGACTTCAACTGGCTGTGGAATTCTGGGAGTTGAAGTCCACATGCCTTAAAATTGTCAAAGTTGAGAAACACTGGCGTAAGTTGAAGGGTCAAAAGGCTCCTTGTCCATATCTGGCTAATACAGTGGTTCTCAACCTTTTTAATGCCGCGACCCCCAACCGGTCGTAAGTCAAGGACTAAACCGGTCGTAAGTCGAGGACTAAACCGGTCGTAAGTCGAGGACTTTCCCTGCCCGGGAGCACCACG
>NW_015387839.1:46844-66346 GCF_001527695.2 Protobothrops mucrosquamatus
CCGAGGCGTAGCTGGCAAGCGGCAGAGACGGAGCAGGCCGACCACCAGCTGGCCCAGCCCAAGGGAGGTAAGGCACCCGCCGGAAAAGGGGAAAAAAATGGCGGACAAAAAAAATGGCAGACAGCCTTGCTTGGCGACCCCCGTGAAATGGTCGATCGACCCCAAATGGGGTCCCGACCCACAGGTTGAGAACCACTGGGCTAATAGGAGGAGCTTCTTCTGTTTTAATCGGGCTGCTTAACCCGTAACGTGGGGAAGGGAGCTGAATGAGGAGGGCGGTTATTTTGCTAGCTAGTTGTATGGCTCATAGAGACATACCGGTCTCTAAAGCTGTATGTTAGAATTTTGCAGCGATGGATTTGGTTCATTGACCATCCTACATTTTAATACATTGCTTGCGTGGTGCGTAGGTACTTGGATATGGCATTTTGTAAGTTATGGTTGATCAGTTAATGGAGATGGCCCCCAAACACTGCCTTTGTGCTGCCTTGAGGGCTTTGAGATTGTTAGTTCTCTGCAATGTGACTTTTATTTGATTCTGGGGTTTGAGAAGAGAGTTTAATGGTGAAAATATATGTCTTTTTTTTTATTCGGAGGCCCTGTAATTTCATTCAGATTCTTAAAGAGCCCTAAACGATGCTCATCTAAATAGAGAGTATTTATGATGTCCTCAGCAAAGGAAATAAATCTGAGAATTTCCTGGTATCCTGCCATGGATGAGGAAATCATGGAACACCACCACCTGCAGAACACAAAAGCACATTCCTTAAGTTTTGAGTATTAGGCAAAGGAACATTGCTTGACCTTGCCATTCTGAGTGTACAGATTGGAAGAAAAAAAAACACATTTTGGATGGAAAATAGAAGATTTTAGCATCAATCAAGGAAAATGTTGCCAAATATAATTTAATACTCCATAAAATAAGCATTATTGGACTGGGTTCACGCAATGTACAGTATTGTTTGTTATGCAGTATGTTGTATAAATGCAGAGTATTAGGCAAATTCAATAAATTATGGTTCACTTAACTGGGATAGTATTGTCCAAATATGGCCTTGTTGTGAGAAGTATCTTTTAAAGTTCTGGCTACTGTTGAAAGTGATTTACCAAACTCTGTTTATTCAAAATAGGTATTTTACAAAGAAAGCTCGATTTTAGCTCTGAAATATAGGGCTGTCATATCTGGATCACAAAATCCCATATGGCTACTAAATAACAGCAGAGATGATTCTGTGTCTCTCCTATATCTTGTAATTATCTGGATATTTTAAACCAAGCTTTAACAATTCTGATAAAGTACAGAGAGAAATTCTTTGTCACACTCTTTGTGGTGTTTTTTAAAAAACTGAAATTTCTTTTGTAAGAGTAAACCTGTTCTGAGAAGCCTTAGAAAACAGGGAACACACACATTTTCAGGAGGCTGAACCACCTTTTTCCTGGTATCTATACATTATATGTTTGAACTACTTTAGGGAAGGTGTGTATTTTAGAACAGAGTTGGAAGAGACCATCAGATCTGTCCAGTGCAACAGTCTGAATCACAGCATCCTGGATTGTCCAGCTTCCATTTGAGAGACCCACACTCTTCTGGGCAACTTTATTCCATTATTGAGCTGCTCTTACTATTAGACAAAGGTTTTTTTTATCTGATATTCAATTGGAATCACCATTCTGTGACTTAAATCCACTTTTCTTTATCCTTCAGTCTGGAATGAATGAACAAATCTTGACTTTCTCAGTGAAATCCTGCCAGGAATTTAAGAGTGCCATCCTCCTCCTGAATTGGTTTTTTTTGCAAAGCTAAAGACAGTATACCTACTTCTTCAACCTCTTTACAGGGTTTAGTTCTGCTCCTCTAATAATCATTGTTCTCTGCCTGAACCTGTTTCAATTTCTTTGAAACCTTTTTAAAGTATCATCCCCAAAATTGCACACAGTACTTAAGATAGGGCCTGACTTAAAGTCAAATAAATTAGAACATTAGCCTCCAGTGATTTTGAAATTGCCAGATCTTTGGTTCCTTTCACACAAAGCAATTGTACCTTGCTCAATAGTAGTAACTGTGAGAGGGACCTCGGATTTCTAGTGGACAATCACTTAAATATGAGCCAGCAGTGTGCTTCAGCTGCCAAAAAAAGCCAACACAGTGCTAGACTGCATTAACAGAGGGATAAAAACAAGATCACGTGAAGTATTAATACCACTTTATACTGCCTTGGTAAGGCCACACTTGGAATACTGCATCCAGTTTTGGTCACCACGATGTAAAAAAGATGTTGAGAAGAGAAGAGTAACAAAGATGAGCAGAGGACTGGACGCTAAAACATATAAGGAACTGTTGCTGGAATTGGGTATGTCTAGTTTAATAAAGAGAAGGACGAGGGGGGACATGATAGCAGTGTTCCAATATCTCAGGGGCTGCCAGAAAGAAGAGGGAGTCAAGCTATTCTCCAAAGCACCTGAAGGCAGTATAAGAAGCAACGGATGGAAACTAACCAAAGAGAGAAGCAACCTAGAACTAAGGAGAAATTTTCTGACAGAACAATTAATCAGTGGAACAACCTGCCTCCAGAAGCTGTGAATGCTCCATCATTGGAAGTTTTTAAGAAGAGACTGGACAGCCGTTTGTCTGAAATGATATAGGGTTTCCTCCCTGAGCAGGGAGTTGGACTAGATGACCTCCAAGGTCCCTTCCAACTACTACTACTACTAACTACTACTACTACTACTACTACTACTACTACTACTACTTCTTATTATTATTATTATTATATTATTATTATTATTATTATTATTATTATTATTTTGTTTGTCCTTCTTCTTCTTCTTCTTCTTCTTCTTCTTCTTCTTCTTCTTCTTCTTCTTCTTATTATTATTATTATTATTATTATTATTATTATTATTATTTTGTTTGTTCTTCAAGGTATACTAAATCAAGAAACAAGATTGCCAAGAACTGCTGAAACTTTATTGCAGGGAATATTACACATGGTCCTCAGTTACTGACCACTCATTCAGCAATTGTTCACACTTACAATGAAGCTAAACAAGTGGTACTTACAACTGGTCCTTGAAGTTCCAGCCATTGTAATGCCCACCCAGTCACATAATTGCAATTGGGGTGCTTGGCAATCAACTCACATTTCCAACTTCCAGAGTCATTTGATTGTGATTTGCAACCTTTCCTGTCCGCAAGCAAAATCAGTGGGGAAGCCAACAGGAAGTCATAAGTGTCAGGCACGAATAACCAGGCCCATACTGGAAGAATTCAATTAGCTGTTTTATTGCTATATACAGGAATCTTCTCAGACTAATGGTTTGCACCTGGGTCAGACTAGATAAGGTTTAATGGCATTCAGGGGGCTCGGACTTCACACTCTTGTGTCCACATAGGGATTCTAGACCTAAGTCCCCATTTGACTCCTCCTCCTGGCTCGGCCAGTCTCTCTCCTACATAAGTCATGGTCACATGAGCTCCTTTTTTAATAACTTGCAGTGTTTTGCTTAATATCAGTAACTAGGACCTGCCAGAACTGCCATTGTTAAGTGGTGTAGTCACACGATGTGCTTTACATCAGGATTGCTTAGAGACAGAAATTCTGATCACAATTACTGTTATTAGGCTAGGACTATGTGTAATGGAATCCTGAAAGTTTCACAGAATTTTTTTCTCATTCCCTCCTCTCTTTCATGGCTGAGTGGTGTTCACATAACGTCTCTTGCATTCTTTCTTCTGTGTTATCGTCATACTCTTCTACCATTATTGAACTCTTCTTATTGTTGCTGGCACCAGAAATCGTCTTCCTATAATTCAAAATCTTTATTCTGTGACTTTCACAGAGATATTGTTCTTTTATGTGACACTCTTTAAGTGTTTGAAAAGTGCTATCATATCTCCTCTAAGCTATTTATTTTAAATTCCAAGTATGTAGCCAGTTCTTTCAGCCTCTTCTCATAGAGGAAAACTAAGAGGGCAGAAATCAGGAAGTGATCCTTTCTTCATTAAACACATAGTTTCTGGGTATTTGATCCTAGCACCTGTTCCAGTTTCTTTTCATTCTTCTGAATACAACTGTTTGAGATTGGATCTGGCAAAAATAGAATAAAATGAAACTTTGCTTTTTGCAAGAAATTATACTTGTTGCAACTTAAAATAGTGTTTGCAATCAGTTTCTATTACAAGATTTTCGTTTGCAAATATTGTTAGTAAGACATTTCCCCATTTCACACCCATGCATTTGATTTTTAAAGTAAACAACTTTAACTCTTTTAAAATTCAAGGTAATAGTGTAATTGTTTTATTTTATTTGAATTTTATTTTATTATATCAATTTTGTTTCTGCTGATTTCTTATACATTCCTTGCACCTTTCAGCATTCCTGCTAATATTTTTCTATATTTTAGTACCCATCTCCTTAAGTAAAATGATGCTGCCTATACTTTAAGAATATAAGCCATAGGGTAGTTGATCCTGCTTAACTGTTTGCTATTTGAATTACATGGGATTTTATCAGCTAATCAGTTAGCGAATAGAATAGAATAGAATAGAATAGAATGATATAAGATTTAGAAATATTTTGTTGTTGTTGCCTTTTGCCAATCATTGGGAAAATAATATGTTCTAGAAGTTCTGCAGAGTTTTTTGTGGTTACATATGGTGTCACTGAGATCAGAGGAAAATCATTCTTTATTATAATAGTGACCTTTAAGGCAGTGGTTCTCAACCTTTTTAATGCCGCGACCCCAACCGGTCGTAAGTCGAGGACTAAACCGGTCGTAAGTCGAGGACTAAACCGGTCGTAAGTTGAGGACTAAACTGGTCATAAGTTGAGGACTACCCAACCGGTCGTAAGTCAAGGACTTTCCCTGCCCAGGAGCGCTGCGCATGCGTGGTTCTGCCCCCTGCGCCGGCCGAGGCGTAGCTGGCAAGCGGCAGAGACGGAGCAGGCCGACCACCAGCTGGCCCAGCACAAGGGAGGTAAGGCACCCACCGGAAAAGGGAAAAAAATGGCGGACAAAAAAAATGGCGGACAGCCTTGCTTGGCGACCCCCATGAAATGGTCGATCGACCCCAAATGGGGTCCCGACCCACAGGTTGAGAACCACTGCTTTAAGGGATCTATAGGACATCGAACTTCCAGGGGAAAAAATAGAGGACTGAAGACAGCTTTCCTTTTAGAGGAGCCAATGACTGCAACGGAACAAGGTGTGAGCAACCAGATTGGCATCTTGAAATAAAGATGAGCTGGATAAAGATGAGCTCTTGAGATTGCCCACAAGTACTCAGTACAGAAGTTCCCTGTGAAGGGACTGTAAAACAGCAGCCTCTTGACAGGTTTTATTGCTCTAGAACAGTGGTGGCGAACCTATGGCACACGCTCCAGAGGCGGCACCTAGAGCCCTCTCTGTGGGCATGCATGCCATTGCCCCAGCCCTCCTCCCCCCCCATGGCCCCTCCTCACCAGTAGCCCTCCTGGAGGAGAGTCACCCGCGAGCGCAGCCCACGCAGAGCAGCACAGCCAAGGACATGGCAGCCGGGCAGCGGGGACAAGACTCTGCCCTCATGCCCCATTGCGCGCAGTTGATGCTGCGGGCGCGCAGGCAGAGGGCGTGGCCACCATGGCACTGCTGAGCCGCCTGGGCAATCTGCGGCAGGCCGTGGAGGTGGTGAGTGGCCCGGCAGCAAAGGGGTGATTAAACAGCGATTTTTGGAAACTTATAAACAGACTAAGGGCCAGATGGATTGGAAATAAGATTTTAAAATTAATTATAAGAATCCTTCCTTCCTATGGCAAAATGTGAGGGTTTTTTGTTTTTTAATTTTTTTCTCTCTGCACTTTTTTCTTTTATATTTTCCTTGGTTTGTGTTATCTCTATCTGTCAATTTTGATAAAAATTATTATTAAAACAAGATGTTTATATGACATTAATTGTATGGTGTGTAAATTATTATGTTTAGGTGCTTAATATGTTTAATAGAACTGAGTTATTTGTGGGATTATCTTCTCCCAAGAACATCTGTCTATCCCACCGACTCCCATAGGGAAGGCATACTCCAGGTTCCCATATCTAAACATTATCATCTTATGGAAGCTGGGAAGCATGTGTGTGTGTTCTCAGTGGCTCCCCTTGTATTCTGGAACAATCTACCTCCGATATATGAACTCTACTTGTCTTTAGGAAAGCTGTTAAAAAAGCCCGTTTTCTCCAGGCATTTGAATGATGTTTAGTGGAATCTCTTTTGGTTATTATCACATTTGTCATTGTACATGCTATATTTTATGTGCTCCTTTTTAATGTTGTATTTTTGTTGTTGCTATATACTTGCATTGTATGCTAACCAGAATCCAGAATTCCAGTTTGATTTGGGTGGGCTTACAAATGTATTAAATAAGTAAAGTATCAATATTGAAACAGATATTTTAAAGAGATAATTGGTTTCATCAACAGAGAGAAATCAGTTTATGGTCATTATACTGTCTTATGCTTACCTAACTCAAGCTGTTTCTTCAGACTCCTGTTACGTTCTACCGTAAAATAGTATATTCAAAGAAATCATGTAGGCAGTATAGAACAGTGATGGCGAACCTTTTAGAGACCAAGTGCCCAAAAACTGGCCCCGCCCTGCTCCGCCCCCACATTGTCCCCCGCCCTGCTTGCCCGGAGGGACACTCACCGCTTCCAGGGCCCGACACAGATCTCCCAGGCAGCCCAGCAGTGCCATGGCGGCCACGACCTCTGCCTGCACCCCACAGCATCAACTGTGCGCGATGGGATGTGAGGGCAGAGTCTTGTCTACACTGCCTGGCTGCCATGTCCTTGGCTGCGCTGCTCCGTGTGGGCTATGCTCAGGGGCGACTCCTCCAGGGGGGCTGCTGGTGAGGAGGGGGTCGTGGGGGGAGGGGAGGCTGGGGCAATGGCACGTGTGCCCACAGAGAGGGCTCCGAGTGCCATCTCTGGCATGCGTGCCATGGGTTTGCCACCACTGGTATAGAATATAGCTCTTGATCTGTTTACTTGAGTTTCAATGTTGCTGTCTTCTCTCAGTGGGTATAGCAGTGGTGGCGAACCTATGGCACGGGTGCCAGAGGCGGCACTCAGAGCCCTCTCTGTGGGCACGCGCGCCGTCGCCCCAGTCCTAGGCCTTCAGCTGGGTTTTATAAAACCTTTTCGCTTTAGGCCTCCGCCGCCGTGTGCAAAAAAAAAAAGGTTCAATCACTCAATCAATTTCAACTTCTTGCGGGGAAAAAAAATCTTACAAAGTTGGAATTGATTGATTGAACTTTTTAGTCCCACCCAGTCTGCCGTTACCACCGCAGCCACGCCCACCCAATGGGCCACACCCACCCAATTGACCACACTTACCCAATGGCCACACCCACCTGGCACCTGACGATGCATAAGTGGGTTTTGGGTTGCAGTTTGGGCACTTGGTCTCTGAAAGGTTCGCCATCACTGGGGTATAGTATTGCCTGTTTCTAGGCTTCTCCCTGAGGGTGAGATATGCAAGAACCCTTTTGCCTCTTTTGATCACAGCTAGGTCCAACCTAGGTTTAATAAGCAGCAAGCGAGAACTATCTGGTTATATTTATCTTTCCCCATTCCTAGCATAGGTGTGGTGCCAGCAGTGATGATTAGTAGAGTAGCGGCTATTGCCGCTGAAAGAATTCTATTATTAGCTTTTCCATAACTGAGGGGCAGAGTCATTTTTTACCAGCATGGGTTCTTTTAGAACAGTGGTTCTCAACCTTGACAATTTTAAGGCATGTGGACTTCAACTCCCAGAATTCCACAGCCAGCAATGCTGGCTGTGGAATTCTGGGAGTTGAAGTCCACATGCCTTAAAATTGTCAAGGTTGAGAAACACTGTTTTAGAATGATAACAGCTGAAGCCATCGGTTCCCTCGTTCAGGATAGGGAGCCAAGGCCAGATTCGGTAAAATCCCTAAGTGCCTGTTGAAGTGGGGAGGGAGGAGTTTTCTGCCAAAAATGACAGAAGTAGATTTTAGCATTACTGGTTAACCTTGATATTTGGCATATGGCTCTGTGGCTGAATTACAGGTAGTCCTCAATTTACTACCACGATTGGAACCCGAACCTTCGCCGCTAAGTCATGCAGCCATTAAAGTGAGTGTGTCTGATTTTATGACATTGTTTTGCCAAGGTCATTAAGCGAATCTGGCTTTCCCCTATTGACTTTGCTTCTTTGGAAGCCCTCTGGGAAGATCACAAATGGTGGCCACATGACCCTGGGACATTGCAACCCTCGTAAATACATGCTGGTTGCCAAGCAACCACATTTTGATTACATGGCCCCTGGGGTGCTGTAACGGTCATAAGCGTGAGGACCTGTCATAAGTCACTTTTCCAGCACCATTGTAACTTTGAACAGTCATTAAATGAATGGTTGTAAGTTGAAGCCTGCCTGTAACACATTTGCGATTTAATGACTAAGGTTGGGAGAATAATGAATAATGTCAGCTGCAATAAAGATATCTGAGGACAATATTTTTTGGTGGCTACCCTTTACATCTGTTTCATTGTGCCATCAATTTATATTAGCTCGGGCTTGGCACAGGTAGGCAGATCTTTGAGTTGTGATGTTTTGGAGAGCCATTCAGGAGGACCAAAACAGAATGTCTGATGGTTGCAAACATCCAGCAGGTTTTGCTAATGCTTCATGTCACACTTCATTGCTCACTTAAGAAAATGGGATCACCGTTAAACCAGACAAAATTCTTGTGTTTGGCAGATGAAGGTTCATTCTTTGACAGGCTATTTATGGCGTCTCTTTCTTCTAAGCACTAAGGTGGTATCTCTCTGTGTTTCATTGTGATTGTGGTCTTTGTTCCTAAATTGTAGCTTTTGCATCGTTCTCTAGTCTAAAGGAAGACTTAAAGATACGTAACTGAGGGGTTGCAAATGGATCCTGCCGTCAGACCGAGAAATTACCTTTGTTTTATTTTTGTATACTGCAGCCAGAAGTTCGTTAAACTAATCGTTGTTTTCTTTTTCAGGAAAATGTTGGCTGCTGATGAATTTTCGGTGAGTGGTCCATTCTGTCAGCCTCATAAAATGTAAACAATTTGTAACAAGTAATGAAAAGAATTGAGATGTTGCAATAGATTGAAGTGTTGCTTTTTATAGAGAAAGTCTCACTAGTGTGTTAAATAGGCGAAGAGTGAGTTTTTATGAGTTTTCATAAAGTGAGTTTTTATAAAGCACTAGATAAGCACGGGTGTACCCAAAATGGAAAATACGCTTTGTTTTGAATCTGAAACAAATTCCTCACATTTTGGAAGTTCTGCTGAAACTGTAGGTCAGCTTGGTGCAGAGAAAATTTGGGATACAGGTAGTCCTTGGTTAATGACTACTCATTCAGGTAATCAAAAGAGTAATAGATCCATTGCTCCCACAACACACACACACACACACACACACACACACTTTCCAGCATCTGTCCTCTATCTCCCTCCCTGTTCCCTCTCCATTGATTGATTGATATTTCCTATTTCTAAACCGCCCGTCTCCCTCAGTAGATGCTGCTGATGTTCCAGCACAGTAGACAGTATCCCACCAGCTTGCTTTTCTGGCTCACCTCTGAGCTTCTCATTGCCTTCCATCCCCGCCTACAACCACTGCTGCCCCTGAACTAGCCTATGTAGCTGTTCCTTACTAAGATGGTCTCGGCATCAGGCTCCCAGCATGGCATATTCCACAGGCCCATTCATACGCACACACACACAGACACCCCTCGTTCCTCTTTCATTGTCTCCAGTTTAAATAGTAGATGAGTAAGAAGTTATCATTGGTCAATCATTGGTCACAGGATCCCACTGATATTTTGTTTTCCCAGCTGGCCGATGCTCTACCGGAGAGTTCCCCTGCCAAGAGTTCCTCAGTGGGCAATACAAAGCCACCTCAACAGCCCAGCCAGCCTCCACAAGCCTGGCCAACCTCCAGTCCCTGGAATAACGCACCAAGTGCTCCTCCTGCAGCTCCATCCGGTTTGCCTCCTAGCTCATCGACTTCCAACGTGCCTTTTGGTCCCCCACCAACAGGAATGTATCCTTCCCTCCCCCCCGGGGCACCAGTTCCTTTTCCTCCTCCTGGTTCTTCTTGTCCTCCAGGTGCTCCATATCCACCCCCTGGTCCTGCCCCACCAGGGCAATATCCGCCACCAAGCATGCCCTTCCCCGAGATTCCGAGGCCATATGGGGGTCCCACTGAACCAGGTGCGCCCCCCGCTGCTGTTGGAGCATGGGGATCCATGCCCACTGGAGGGTGGGGAGCCTCAGTTGGGGGACAGTATCCTGCACCTAGTGTGCCATATCCACCTCCAGGGCCATATTCCACTCCCACTCAGACTCCAGGGGCTGCTCCTACAGTGCCATGGGGTGCTGTCCCCCCAGGACCATGGGGACCTTCGCCTCCTGCCCCATTTCCTCCACCAACAGGATCCTACCCAGCTCCAGGGCTGTACCCGACACCACCTAATCCTTACCAAGTGCCACCTGCGCCTGCTGGAGCACCATCCATACCTGGTGGCCCTCATGTAAGTAAGACTTTTCTCAGTTATGAGGCAGCTAAACTTCAGAGGGAAAGGAGTGTAGTAGTCAAATTCATGCCCATTTAATGTAGTTATTTTTTATTGCAATGGCTTCCAATGTTTCTATGTGAATTTATCTAAAGCAGTGGTTCTCAACCTGTGGGTTGGGACCCCATTTGGGGTCGATCGACCATTTCATGGAGGTCGCCAAGCAAGGCTGTCCGCCATTTTTTTTATCCGCCATTTTTTTTGTCCGCCATTTTTTTCCCCCTTTTCCGGCGGGTTCCTTACCTCCCTTGGGCTGAGCCAGCTGGTGGTTGGCCTGCTCTGTCTCTGCCGCTTGCCAGCTACGCCTCGGCCGGCGCAGGGGGTGGGACCACTCATGCACGGCGCTCCCGGGCAGGGAAAGTCCTCGACTTATGACCGGTTGGGTAGTCCTCGACTTACATCCGGTTTAGTCCTCGACTTACGACTGGTTTAGTCCTCGACTTACGACCGGTTGGGGTCGCGGCATTAAAAAGGTTGAGAACCACTGGTCTAAAGAGCCTTGGTTGCAAAATGTGTGTAGAGTGCACATTGTTGTATATGGAAAGTAAAACTTCATAATTGCCCTATATCATATCTTGAAACTGGGTATTTACAGGGAAAGTTTAATACCTGTGAATAGGATGGCTTCCCTGTTATATAGAAACTTTTATATAGTTCCCGGGAAACTTTTTGAAAGCATTGTAGCTAAAACAATTGGGTTTGACACAAACGTGAAATAATCGGTCCTACCATCAGATTTAACAGTCTTTTAAAATGTGAGGATTTTTACCTTCATCCTCTTGGAAAAGGAACAATTATAGGGCATTGTATAAACATATGTTTAAAATAAATTATTAATCTCATTGCATCTCCATCAACAACATGATGCACTCAAGCCTTTCCTACTATATAAGTGCAGTGGAGCCCAGTTAGTTCGCAGTAACACCTTTGGTTAATAAAATGTCATTTAAGATGCTTTTGGTATTGATGTTGATAGTTCTACCCACTGTCCAGGAAAAAATTGCAAATACAATATTTTTTTTTTACACTTTACTGTAACCCTTAGAGTTTGTCTATAAGATATCTGTTGGTTTAGGGCAGTGTTTCTCAACCTTGACCATTTTAAGGCATGTGGACTTCAACTCCCAGAATTCCACAGCCAGCATTGCTGGCTGTGGAATTCTGGCAGTTGAAGTCCACATGCCTTAAAATGGTCACGGTTGAGAAACACTGGTTTAGGGGGAAAAGGGGGGGAAAGATCAGCCATGGCTGTTGTTGATATGAAGGTTGGGATTTCCACACTGATTCTAGTCTCTTCACATGATGTGTTGTTGTCTGGCTATGAGACAGACAGAGACAGTGGCATTCTCTGGCCAATGGATGCCATTGAAAAGCATGCTGTTTTGTTGGCTTAGTGTAGTTAGTCCTTGACTTACAACCACAATTGAGCCTAAAATTTCCATTGATAAACAATACAGTTGTTAAGTGAATCGCTGCAGTTCTTAAAATAGTAACAGGGTTGTTAAGTGAATCTGGCTTCCCCATTTACTTTGCTTGTCAGAAGGTTACAAAAAGTGATCGCATGATCCTGGGACACTGCAACCGTCATAAATACACGTCAATTGCCAGTGTTGATCACGTAATCATGGAGATGCTGCAATGATCATAAGTGTGAAAAACAGTCATAAGTCACTTTTTCCAGTACCATTGTAACTTCAAAGGGCCACTAAACAAATGGTGGTAAGTCGAGGAGTTACCTGTAACCCATTTTCCACTAGCTATTCCAGTGATGGCGAACCTTTTAGAGACTGAGTGCCCAAACTGCAACCCAAAACCCACTTATGCATCGTCGGGTGCCGGGTGGGTGTGGCCCATTGGGTGGGTGTGGCCCATTGGGTGGGCATGGCTGTGGTGGTAACGGCAGACTGGGTGGGACTAAAAAGTTCAATCAATCAATTCCAACTTTGCAAGATCTTTTTTTTCCCGCGAGAAGTTGAAATTGACTGATTGATTGAACCTTTTTTTTTTTTGCACATGTCGGCGGAGGCCTAAAGCGAAAAGGTTTTATAAAACCCAGCTAAAGGCCTAGGACTGGGGCGACGGCCCGCGTGCCCACAGAGAGGGCTCTGAGTGCCGCCTCTGGCACCCGTGCCACAGGTTCGCCACCACTGAGCTATTCTGTCAGAAGGGAGTGGCACGGTGGCTCAGTGGTTAAGATGCTGGCCTTGTCATCTCGAAAGCTGGCAGTCCAGGTTCGAGACCCAAGCGCCACGTGACAAGTTGAGCTCCCATCCTCGCCCCAGCTCCTGCCAGCCTAGCGGTTCGAAAGCATGCAAATGCGAGTAGATAAATAGGTACCACTTTGGTGGGAAGATAACAGTGCTCCGTGACGTCATGCTGGCCACATGACCACAAAAATGTCTTCAACATTCAGCCCTGGCTCAATGGCCTTGAAACGGAGATGAGCACCCCACCCCCACACACCCCTGTAGTCGGCAATGACTAGCGGAGTAAAATCCGCAAGGACTCCTTTACCATTTACCTTTATTCTGTCACAAGCATCAAATGTTTCTGGGCCAATCATTGCTGTTTATCCTTGTCAGAATTTGACATTTGTTTTGACCCCATGCAAGTGGTTTATCAAGAAGCTGCAGGTAGTTCATACGAAATGGCAATACATACCTGACAAATTCTAACATTTCTACTTCATTATTTTTAACTAAAAATATTTGATCTTGGAACAATAGAAACTGATTGTTTTTGTGTTTATCTCTTTTTTTTTTCCAGCCCTACCGTTGAACTTGTGGCAGGCTGCCTCCCTACCTATTTACAAAGAAAAGTTTTTAGTAATCTTTTGGAGTCTTGAAGAGCCTACCTGTGTTCTGCCAGCCCATTTGTGGTGTGAGGGAGCACTCCTCCAACGCTTATTTTGTGTGAGATGGATTAGGATAAACAAGTTGACTGCCCCAGCTCTCTAATCCTTACTCTAGTCAAGATTTCATCAAGTGACATTAGCCTAATGAGTAAGGACTAACCCTGGATCAATACTACAACTGTGTCTTAATTGCGGATTTAAAGGATTGACCTGATTGACAGACCACATCTTAATTTAAATAATTTCAGTTATCTGGAGAAGCTCCTGAAGAAATGAGCTAGGCACCCTTCATCAAATTGAAGAGAAGCAAAGCACATTAATTTAAAGCAGTTCTCAGCATCAGACTTGATTTGTTCTATTTGAGAAATCTTTCTAGAGATGAATATCTGGTATTGGATGCTTAATTCCTACAACAAACACACTTGGGGAGCATCACTTTGGTTTAGATGTTCAGGTAGTTCAAATAGATATTTCTGACATGAGTTTCCCAGCTGTATTAGCCATCATATATTTTGGGAGCCATCTAAAAATTACCTGCTTTTTAGTCTGAATGTTTTAGCTTGAGTGAGCCTCAAAACCATTTGAAGAGTTTTGTGCACTTCACTTCTGAAAGCAAAATTTCTTTTAAAAAGTTCTTGCAAGAAGGGGTGGGAATGTAATCAGTATAATCTCTTCTCTGGCAGCTCCAGAGTCTTTGAAAATTAATTTGGAAGCTTTAGTTTCATGTGAACATCTGGTCTCGGGATAACAAACTAAACAGGAAAGTTTCTCTACTTGAGGATGTCTCTTAATGCTCAGCTGTGATTAGTTAAAATGTACTTGGTGAATATTGGCAGTAGATGCAACAATCTAGATGTACAGTTTTCTCACTTCAGTTTTGGGGTGAACACCAAAAAGCCAGTCCCTTGTGGAATTTCCCATGGAGGAAATACACTGGACTCATTTATCACGGTTCACAAAGAGTACAACTCTTCATCATTGTCTTACTGATAAGTCCATGTTTTAAAAGTTGATAACTTCCTTCTGTGGTCTGCAGAAATTTGCTTAACATAGATGTCTAACATTTATCATAAATTGGCTATTTCCAAGCTATTCCTTAAGGGAATAACTTTATAGGAGAGATTTTTAGGGAATCCATGTTCTGCCTAAGAAGTAATGGACTAGCTTAATTTAGGTAAGAATGGATGTGACTCAGGCATATGTGCTGTAGTGTTTCTGGAAATATTTATTTCCTCAAATCAAATGAATTTGAAAAGGCCCTTCATTTTCTTCCCTATCCCTTCTTGGCCTAGTTTTCCCCATCCCCACTGGTTACATGTTATCTTCCTGTCTTTTCTCAGTTGTCAGCTTCTCTTAAAGCTTTAAACCACAGAAATTTGTACAGGTGCTGAGTTTAGAATTCTAGTGATCCTTGGAAATATCAGATAATTTAGCTTACTGGTGAGAACTGCACCTTGGCAAGTTTCACAAGTAAGCTAAATTATTAGATATTTTCAGACGGCTTTGATTGAGGGCCCCAATGCCAATGAACTCTGAAGTGACATCCCATTAACTTTGTATTATTTAAAGCAGCTATTTGAGGATAGGTGTGTTTTTCTTCATTGTAGGGGCATCTCTTTTTCTCATTTTGAGTACACAGTTGATAAATTTATTTCTGATGACATCTTCTTGCTCCATATTTCCAGTTTGCAGTGTAGTATTGGCTTTAAAAAGGAATCAGCTATAATGTAGAAATATTAAAGTGAAGTATTGGCAAGTTTCAATTGTGGAAAGATACTAAGACACTTTGTCAGAATTGCAGTTCAAATTTGAAAAAATTTAGATATTTCCTATGTTGGCTTGCAGTAAGGGAGACTATGACTGACAATAAATTGGCAGAACACTCTTGAGGCAAATGCAATTATATGAAATAAGAAATGTGAATCAAAATAAAGAACAGGTTAGTATTACTCTTCTGTGCTCTGCCTGCTCTATAGAAATAGTAAATTTTATGAAATCTTGAAGAATGCTGAAAGATGTTTTGCAAAGCTTTTCTAAGATGATAGAATACTTTTTTTTGCTGAATCTTAAAATCAAGCTCATAGAAGAGATTTTCTCCCCATCCTAAAGCTAAATTATGATAAAAAACATGATTTTGTGTTTCTAGCTATCAGTATAATCCCATACAAATCTATTCAGAAGGAAGGAAGTCCTATTAACTTCAGTGACTTTTATGTAAGTGGTTATAGGGCTGGAGCTATGTCAGAGCTTAAACTAGAAGTAAAAGCATTCTGGGAGGACTTCCTACATGTTATATCTGCTGGTGGGATTGGCTGAGATTCTGGACCTGCACTTGACAAAGGTTGTCAGCCATTGCCCCAAATAAGGGATTGTAACATAAGAAAACTGTAATGCAGCATTTTATATAGTTAAAAAACTCTAAATGTTATCTGTGCATATCATTCAAATTCTGCTGCTTAAGGGGGTTGGGAAGGCAGAAAAGACTCAGTTATCTGATAGGCATGGAGCAGCATTTGCAGCATCCATTGTTGCCGGACATTTTGCAAGCCTATATTAGCTGTTTGCTTGATTTTTCTTGTGGCGTAATTCCACATTCAATGCCTTGGTCCCCTTTCCACAGAAATATTTCATGAACACCTTTCTGCCTACAAAACATTCTGTCAGCCTTTAATTTACCGTTGATGCATCACTTAGATGCTGGAGGCAAAGAGGACTGTAAGAAACTGCAGAGACAGCAAAATGATATGCAACTGACACAGTTCTGTCCTTGCATCAAGACATTCAAGGCTAACCTGTAAGTTGCATATGAGTGATAGGACATCTTGTGCACGTTATTTGCCTTTCCGTGCCCCTATAACCTGGCTGGAAATCCTTTAGTTAAGTAAGAAAAGACAAGATACAATCAGATTTTAAAAATGGGCAAGCTTTGTGGTTAAACACCCAACTAAAACAAAGCTTGCTTTCTTACTAGGGGTTCAGCATCTCTGCTTATCTTATTCCTTCATATTGAGAGATTTTTTCCTGCCATATCGAGATACTATTCCTCCAACAATGGAAGACTCCCTTTCAGAAAGCAATTGTAGTTTGATGCTGTGTAGTAAAACCTTTTTAATCCTTCTGTCTCATGTGTGAGTGATTTGGGGCATGATGCTTGTTATGCAATGAAATTTGTACTGTTTATTGTGTTCCTTGTGAGCTAAAACTGCCGAGAAGTTTGGGGTGGGTTGTTTGGCTTGTGCTTCTGGGATGATTATTTAACTGCTTTTGTTTATGACATGGAAATATTAAGCAATCACACTTCTGAAGTATAGACCATATCACTTGCTGCTGTATTTTTTTTTCTTTATAGATGACAAATATTTGCTGTATGTTGGTAGTGAAGAGGCTTTAAATACAGGATTTGATATTTTTTGAAAATGGTGTTACTTTTTGTATACACGTAGACATTTAGCATATTTTCAAGAGGAGACTGCACAGTACACTTCATAAAATATTTATTTCAGCCACTTGCCTCTATAACAAGGGCTTTTACTTACAAAGTCATTTTTAATACACTTTGATTGTTGAAGCATCACACAAGATTCTGGGTAATTTATTTTGGTTAGATGCTAAGAAAACTAATATCTTTACTATCTCTCTTAATCTTAATTCATTATGTCGCAGGGGATGAAAGAGGCAAGGGACAAGAGATGTTTTCAGATGCTTCTGGGGGGAGCCAAAGTTGGAGCTAATCTAAAATATACAAGGAGGCTATTCCTGAGGATTGATGCTGCTATAGAAAAGCAGTACTTCCAAACTTTCCAAAAGCAAATCTTCTATCCCTGCTGAAACTGAGGAACCACTAACTACTTTGCCCAACAAGATGAAATTGATCAGGGCCAATTCCAGTGGGCAAAGGTCCTGAAGATAATTTGGGCCACACCATAAAAGGCTTTAGAAGTTAAAGCCGGCATTTTAAATCCTCCAGGAGTCTGGAGGAAGCCAATCCAGGGTTAGGTATCCCCATAGCAAAGGTATCTTCTGCTCCCACCAGCAAGTGTGGGATAGTATGCAGGTGTAATTCTGAGTGGTCTTTAAAGGCAGCCCCATGGAGAGTGCATTGCAGTAATCTAGTAATATTCTAGTAGCATCCCATCTATGAATTCTATTGTAGTCTCTATAAACCAGTGATGGCGAACCTTTTAAAGACCAAGTGCCCAAACTGCAACCCAAAACCCACTTATGCATCATCAGGTGCTGGGTGGGTGTGGCCCATTGGGTGGGCGTGGCTGCAGTGGTAACAGACTGGGTGGGTCTAAAAAGTTCAATTAATCAATTCCAACTTTGCAAGATCTTTTTTTTCCCGTGAGAAGTTGAAATCGACTGATTGAACCTTTTTTTTTGTACACGGCGGCAGCGAAAAGGTTTTATAAAACCCAGCTGAAGGCCTAGGACTGGGGCGGCAGCGCACGTGCCCACAGAGAGGGCTCTGAGTGCCGCCTCTGGCACCCGTGCCATAGGTTCACCACCACTGCTATAAACCTTAACTGATTAACTTATAAATCTACAGGTAGTCCGTGACTTAAGTCCACAATTGGAACGAGAATTTCCATTGCTAAGCCAGGTATGGTAGTTGTTAAGTGAGCCATGCCTGATTTTATAACTTTTTTTTGACATGGTTGTTAAGAGAATCACAGTAGTTATAAAGTGAACCATGCAGTCATTAAATGAATTAAATGCAGTCATTAAATGAATCTAACTTCACCCATTTATTGCTTGTTTGAAACTGGCTGAGAATGCTGCAACCATCTTAAATACATGCCAGCTGCCAAGCACCTGAATTTTAATCACATGACCATGGGGATGCTGCAATGGTCTTAAGGGTGACTTCATATATAACTTTTCAGTATAATTGCTAAACATGGTTAAGGAGAGGATGACCTGTTCTTGCCTTTTAAACTACAAATGCAGTTTCATGGTTCAGCCAGAAGAGAGCGCTGTTTTTCAACAAACTTCCCACTTTCACTACTCATTCTGCAGACTTCCGATATCTGAATGTCGGATGTCCCACAGAAGAGTATTAATATGGTTCTTCATTCTGTGTCCAGCATATGCAAATATAACTTAGAAGTCAGATTCCTAACAGCAAGAGGAGTCTGAAAGTGCAACTAGTTTCCTTGTAGGGTAATGGGTTCCTTTTCGTTGAGAATATTCAATACAAGCTGGGCAGCCATCAGGCTTTAATTTGGATTCCAGCAATGGGCGAGGACTTTGACTAAATGGTTCCTTCCAGTGATGTAACTGCAGGAATTCCCAACCAGCAAGGCCAATAACTGGGGGATGGGAAAAGCTGGAGTAACAGTGTTAAAAAGATGCAATCTTTTTAACAAGTGTTAAACAGTGTTAAAAAGATGCAATCTTTTTAACAAGAGTTGGAAGGCACCTTGGATATTTTCTAGTCCAACCTTCTGCTCCAGCAGGAAACTCTATACCATTTCAGACAAATGGTTGTCCAATCTCATCTTAAAAACTTCCAGTGTTGGAGCACCCACAATTTCTGAAGGCAAGCTGTATCATGTCATTTTCTCATTTCTAAGTTGGTTCTCTCCTTGATTAGTTTCCATAAATTGCCTCTTGTTCTGTCTTCAGGTGCTTTGGAGAATATGTTACCCCTTTCTTCTTTGTGGCAACCCCTGAGATATTGGAACACTGCTATCATATCACCTCTAGTCCTTCTCTTCATTAAACTAGACATGCACAGTTCCTGCAACCCTTCTTCATGTGTTTCAGCCTCCAGTCCCTAATCATTATTATTATTATTATTATTATTATTATTATTATTATTATTATTATTATTATTATTATTATTATTATTATTATTATTACCATTTATACCCCGCCCTTCTCCCGAGGGACTCAGGGCGGCTTACAGGTAAATAAAAACAGTACTATACAATAAATATCTAAAAACCAAATTAAAATATATATTAAATAACCTGTATTAGATTTAAAATTATAAAATCCCTTTAAAATCCCTATAAAATCCCCCCCTAGGCCAATCCCGCTTGATGG
>NW_015387839.1:66543-117849 GCF_001527695.2 Protobothrops mucrosquamatus
AGGACTCCCAAGTTGCGTGCCCTCTCTGAGGGGGCCAGGGTTTCGCCCCCTATAGTCAGCGATGGAATCAGCTGACTATGCCGAGGCGCTGGCATCCACAGCCACTCGGTCTTGGAAGGGTTGAGTCTGAGTCTGTTCCTCCCCATCCAGACCCTTACGGCCTCCAGGCAACGGGCCATCACGTCAAGGGCATCGTTGGTGCTCTTCTCTAAACTCTTTCTAGAGTCTCAACGTGTTTTTTATATCATGGCAACCAAAACTGGACACAAAATTCCAAGTATGGTCTTGTCTGTAAAAAGGAGATACTGTAATAATGCCAATCTGTCTTCAGAGAGCTACTGTATAGGCTCCTGGAGGAATACATTTTATGTGCTTTAAGACTTGGAAAGGAATTTGAATTGCTCCAAAGTATGACTCATAGCTGTTTTTGAAGAATACGCTGTGTCATCACTTCATTCTCGAGTTGTGGCCTGTGACTGGGAGCCATGTGAATCCAATAGATAAGGTACTCACATGAGCAACAGTAAGATCTTCTGGCAAGTTGTGCTCCTTTGGAGAATCCATGTGATTCTGATGCTTGTAGAAAAAGGGGGAGAGCTGAGCAGCTCTGTCTCAGAAGAGCTGCCTGACTTAAGCCAGGACTAAAAACTCATGATAAGATGAGAACTGAAACTCGATAGGAGGAGAAGAAGAAGATATACCCTCACAAATCAAGCACAGTCTTACCCACTATATGCGTGTTGAAATGTTAGTAATTTGATTTTTTGTATCCGGGCATATTAATAAACAGACACACATTTTAAATAACTATGAGCAGCCCTAAATGGAAATGTGGTTTGGAACGAAGAAATTATATATCTTTAGGCAGAAATGGGTCACTAGCTCCCAATTCATTATTTGCTCAAAAACCTGAATAGAATTTTGAAAGAAATGATAGCTATGTGATCTGCCAAATAAAATTCAACCCAGATCAGTTGGGTTTGAAGAGCAGATGGCAGACATGGCTAGGAGGGCCTTTGTACAACTTTGTGTTGTATGCCACTTGCATCCATTTCTAGATCAAGTGGGTCTACTCAGAGTCATACACATCCTACTCATTTCCCGGATGGACTACTGCAATGTAATCTACATGGGATTGTCCTCGAAGAGCATTTGAAAGCTTCAACTGGTGCATAATGCAGTAGCACAGTTATAGAATGTGTTTCTAGTAGAGTTGCATTGGTTACCAGTTTGTTTGTTTGTTTGGTTACAGTGTTGTTTTGACCTTTAAAATCCGTAGCTGCCCAGAGTCATTTGCTAAGATGAGTGACTATAGAAATTGAATGAATGAATGAATGAATGAATTATCAACATGGCATGGCATGGTACTAGGTTAAAGAACCTGTCTCTCCGGTTGCATCTACCCAACTCAACAAATCCAGCAGAGAGGACATCTGTGGACCCCATTGCCTAGAGAGTTATACTTATTGAGTTCTAGGTGAAGAATCTACTTAGGTGTCCTCTTTATGGAGCATGCCCCCCCCCCCGAAGCAAACCTGGCTTCATCACTTTTGACTTTCTGAAGAACCATCAAAACCTGATTTTGCCATCAGGCCTGTGGACCCCATAGGTTTGATGAATTATTGAGGTGGCTCCACTGTTATTAACATCTCTTCATCTAATATTTCTCTTTTTAGTTTTGTTTTGATAGCTTTTTAATATTTTAATAATTGTTTAGTATTAACTGTTTTTAGCTTTGTTCTACACTACACAGAGTCACTTGTTGTAAGATGTGTGGTTATATAAATTTGATAAATATGTCATTATATTTCTCTGAATACCACAGTATCCTCTTTGATAGAATAATCCTTCTCAATCAATAATGTTTTACATAATATTATCTAATGAAGACAATTATAAATCAGGAAGTAGAGGGATGCTAATCTTTGTCCCTAAGAAATTATATTTCTGCACCTTCAGCATAGTGTGTCTTTTAAGACATACCAACATTGGCTTCTGCTTAATGTTGCCAACCTGTAATATTAAGACCCATAAACATGCACAAAAAGGCAAGGGGTGCACCTCCCAGTAAATACAGGGTTGCCATGATCATACATCTGTTTCTTCAGGAGTCTGTTCTCTGTGAGATGACATAGAATTGCAAATCTTTATTGATACCAGTTTTAGTCACTGAAATCAATAGGACTCACAAATGTTTGGTTAAGGCTGAATCTGCCAAAAAGTTAATGGATGGATGACAAACAAGGGATGGAGGAATGATGAAGAAAGTAAAAATAGTAGTTGCAGTTGTGTGATCAAACTCTCACAACATAAGATTAAATGGTTATGGCCACTATTTGATTTTTTCATAACTCATTGGTGCCCCAATGACAATGTCCAGATTTACACAAACTGCAACCCTTAAGCTATGGTTTACAAACCACATGAAGTGGCCTCTTTAGTTTGGTTCAGCCAGTTTACAGTGTCTTTTATCTCCATCAAAATATTAGCAGAGTACCAGCTATGTTAATAAATGGACTTCCCCATCCCCCCATGTTGCTGTGTGGCAACATCACAAGAATAGAAAACAAGTGATGAATAATTCTTGTGCAGGTCTCCATAGCAATAAGCCCAGCCTTCCAGTTGTTTTTCACAAGACAAACATTTAATCACAATAGCCAGAACTTTGGGTTTATAATTGTGACAGCATGCCTCCCTGTGGCTGCCATACATTGGATACGGTTGATAAGGGTTTTGCTTGCTTTTGGTTCATATTGCTACATGGGGAGGAAGTCTGGGAGAACATTTCTGCAGCTGTGGCCTGCCTCACTAATGCAATAAATGGAACATAGGGTTGTTTTTTTTGTTGTGTCAACAACAAAGTTTACTTAATATACCATGGTTCATTGAGTCATGTCTTGTGCAATGTAGGAGTTTGATTTCGTATAAGAGAGATGTATTAACAGAATAACAGAGTTGGAAGGGACCTTGGAGGTCTTCTAGTCCAACCCCCTTCTCAGGCAGGAAACCCTACACCATTTCAGACAAATGGCTGTCCAGTATCTTCTTTAAAAACCTCCAGTGTTGGGATGCCCACAACATCTGGAGGCAAATTGTGTCACTGAATAATGTGGAAGTTCTAACTGTCAGGAAGTTTCTCCTTAGTTCTAGGTTGCTTCTCTTCTTGATTAGTTTCCATCCGTTGCTCCTTGTCCTGCCTCCAGGCGCTTTGGAGAATAGCTTGACTCCCTCTTCTTTGTGGAAACCCCTGAGATATTGGAACACTGCTATCATGTCCCCCTTCGTCCTTCTCTTCATTAAACTAGACATACCCAATTCCAGCAACCGTTCTGAGTTTTCCAACAATGGCAATTTCCAGGCTTGTAGACTTCAATTCCCAGAATTCCACAACCAGCAAAGAGAATTCTGGGAACTGAAGTCCACACTAGGAATTGCCAAGGTTGAAAGACACGGGGTAGACTCTTCCAATCTTGGTGTAGGAATCAATAAAACTGTTCTATAAGCAAAGAAAATGTTCTTTTCTAGCTTTACATTCATGCTTCATGAAAAACTGGAAATGATAGTATGTAATACACATACACACAAATTCAAAAAACTGTGTTCAGTTTTGAAAGTACTATAATATGACTGACATCCCTTTAGTGACCATTCTCCACCCTGGCTTTCATGGCAATAAAGCTGTGACTGCCTAATCTGATTACTTTGTTTTTAAAAATTCCAGTGTATTGTGCAATCTCAAACACTGATCTAATTTTATAAGCTGTGACTTTAAAAAAAATGGGTAGTGTCTTGTGTAAATACAGCCATCTGTATTTGATGACTGTTGCATAAGAAATCTAGGTGAAACCACGTTTGTTAGATTTCTGCTTTCCTAACAACGGTTTAAGAAAGTTTTTTTTCTTTTTTTAACAATACCAGCCTAATATTTGCCCATTTTTCCAATCTGATTCTTGGGTAAAGAGGAAAGCTTTTCCAGAAAGTTTGTTTGCAGGGCAATAAAACCCCCACGCTAATGTCTTGGGGAGACAGGCTATCTCCAGTGTCATCATGGAAGATGCTACCTCTGTTGCTGGACTGCAAATGGCCAGCACTGCTCCATGATGTCATTAGGCTCAATCAGAAAGGAGGTCTAAGCCTTTAGCTCAGTGTTTCTCAACCTTGACAATTTTAAGGCATGTGGACTTCAACTCCCAGAATTCCACAGCCAGCAATGCTGGCTGTGGAATTCTGGGAGTTGAAGTCCACATGCCTTAAAATTGTCAAGGTTGAGAAACACTGCGTTTAGCTTCTCCTCTAAGTCTTATCGGATTTCCAAGTTTCATGACTTTTGGGATAGATAGAGGAAGAACCTGCATTTATTAGGAATGACATCAGTATCTCAATTTTCTCTTTCCTGGGAGATCCAACAGATATGGTTGTGTGGCTCTCCTTCACAAACGCACATCCCAAGCCCAATTTATCTTTGCAACTCTGCGAAGCGCTACGGTACTGATAGAATCATTGTGGCTTAGGGTTGAACTGTTGAGTCCCTGGTGCTCTGAGCTTGGTGGTGGGTTTTTTTTTTTTTTGCAGACCTTTCATTACCCCATGCACTGATAATAATAACAGTAATAATAATAATAATAATAATAATAATAATAATAATAATAATAATAATAATAATAGTAAAGTTGGAAGGGACCTTGAAGGTCATCTAGTCCAAGCCCCTGCTCAGGCAGGAAACCCTATACCATTTCGGACAAATGGCTGTCCAATCTCTTCTTAAAAACTTCCAGTGTTGGAGCATTCACCGCTTCTGGAGGCAGGTTGTTCCACTGGTTAATTGTTCTCACTGTCAGGAAGTTTCTCCTTAGTTCTAGGTTGCTTCTCTCCTTGATTAGTTTCCATCCGTTGCTTCTTGTCCTGCCTTCAGGCGCTTTGGAGAATAGCTTGACTCCCTCTTCTTTGTGGCAACCCCTGAGATATTGGAACACTGCTATCATGTCCCCCTTCGTCCTTCTCTTCGTTAAACTAGACAGACCCAATTCCAGCAGCCGTTCCTTATATGATGACGTTGCCTACTTTGGTAATGAAAGGTCTACAAGAAACCCACCAAGCTCAGAGAGCATCAAGGACCCGCGAAGAGGGTTTGATGCAAAAATATGTTTTTCCAAGCCTTGAATGAGGCCAAGGCTCAACCGCTCGGGGAGAGTTGCTGGCACTCAGCCTGCGCCGGGGAGGGGGAGAACCGGCCGTGGCAAGTCAGGCTGCCGCTGGAGCGGAAAGGCCGGGGCGGGCCGGGGACGGGCCCACGTATTTGAGCTGCTTCGTGGTCCCGCCCAGCCTGAGTCCTTCTCTGCCGCTCGGCCGAGTCAGCCCAGAGTCTCCAGAGGGATCCGGCCAGGTAAGTAGCGGCGGGAAGGCCAGGACGGGACCACTTTTTGCGCGCGGGAGGGGGGGGCGAAGGGAGGCGGTGCCCCCTTCCTTTGCCTTGCGCGATAGGAAGGACTTGTAGTTCTCCCTCGCCAACATTTTCTTTCGGCAGAAAAAGAGGAGCCGGGCATTTGTGGGGAAAAAAAAAACGCTAGGAAGGAAAGCCGACGTCCCTCTGGGTGGGAGGGGTCCGTCCCGTCTTTGGGGAAGCCGAATGGAAAAGTTGGCTGGACTTTCCTGCTTGCCTGCCCCGCCCAAAGCAGCAATTTGGGCGAGGGACGGACCTCCCGGCTGAAGCCTCCAGCCAGGGCGGGTCAGGAAGGAGAAGCGATTGGAAGGGGCGAACGCGGGACTCGGAACGTCTCACTTGAGGCAATATACAGTATACACGCATGAATGCAGGCAGTCCTCGACTTACAACGGTTCGTTTAGTGACCATTCGTAGTTTACAACGGTGCTGAAAAAAATGACTTTATCACCGGTTTTCACAGTTAGGACTTTTGCAGCATCCCCACGGCCACACAATCAAAATTTAGACCAGGGGTAGTCAACCTTGGCTCTTTTATGACTCGTGGACTTCAACTCCCAGAATTCCTGAGCCAGCTAAGCTGGCTCAGGAATTCTGGGAGTTGAAGTCCACGAGTCATAAAAGAGCCAAGGTTGACTACCCCTGATTTAGACACTTGGCAACTGACTCATATTTTTGACCGTTGCAGCGTCCCTGGGGGTCCTGTTGCGACTTTCTGACCAGCAAAATCAACGGGGAGGGCAGATTGCCTTAACAACCATGTTACTAACTTAACAACTGCAGGGATTCACTTCAGAACTGCAACAAAAAAAAGGTTGTAAAATGGAGGAAAACTCACTTAACAACAGAAACTTTGGGCTCAATTGTGGTTGTAAGTTGAGGACTACTTGTATGTGTCAATGATCAGCAGTGCCCCCTGGAATCATGGTAATAATTCAGAATTATTTGCACCACCCACAGTCCATAGCTCACCCCTAAGGTTGTGGTAGACTTTACTAAGGGAGGTGAACTGTTTGTAGCTGAACTCAGCACCGCCTGCCCTTAAAGAGACCCATCCCTCACCCCGGCCAAATGCAGACGTCTTCACAGGACCTTCACACATGATCTCAGTCGGCAGGCTTCATATGGGAGAAATCAGACCTTTAAACATCCTAGCCCTCACCCATTCAAGGCGTTCCTTCTTTTCAGTCTTGGTAGTGAGGGTGGTGCAACAGTCATAGAATCCTACAATCGGAGGGGACCTCAGAGATCATCCAGTCCAACCCCCTTCACACTGCAGGGTTTACTTCACTGTCCCTAATAGATGACTATCCAGGATGTTTGAAAAACTCCAGTGAAAGGGGGAAAAAACCTTACATATCTTAACCTATTCTACTCAAATAGAATTGCTGTCAAGGATTTCTTCCTAATTTCTAATCTGTACCTTAATATTGTGACATTTCAGCATTACAGTATTTAAATGGCATCAGGTAACTTTGATATTCCTGCACTCACCAATTTCCTGAAAGCAGCCATCTGTGCATAAGGTCAGGCCAGGAAAGGCTTATATGGAGAATTTGAAAGTTACCATCATCGGACAGAAACAGCAGGGAATAGTTTCAATCTCTACCTACTGTGCAGAAATCAAATGACAAATGGTATCTTTGCCTCAAGCTGTTTCAACAGTTAGGGCAGGGGTGTCAAACTGCCGGCCCATGGCCGGATGCATCATAGCGAAACTGCACCCATCCCTGGCAAAAAAAGTCATGATACATCACACAACGTTGTGAGTTTGACACTCCTGAGTTAGGAGTCCTTGATTGTCTTTCTATGTCACTGTTAGCCATGGTTTGCTTAATTATGGATTGTGCTCAAGCCACAGTGGGTTGAATTCACACAATGTGCTAAATTATTAACTATAATTTTCAAATCACATTGGCTACGTTCACGTAAGATGTTCAGCCGAAGCTACATTTTGAATTAGTATAATGTGTAAACCCAGACAAAGCTTAACTTCCTTTTCTTTACCTCTTCCTTTATTGTATTTAGTGCAAATTCAGATGTAATCTTTGTCTAAAGCATGACCTTTGGGAAGGAAGGAAGAGAGGGGCACAAATTGACATAATGTAGAGGTAGATAGAAGAGCAAATTGGTGTGGTAGTGAGGACATCCTGCTAGTATCTGGGAGACTGAATTCCAGTCCCATCTTATGCAGAAGTCAGCTGGGTGACCTTGGACCTGTTACTCTATCTCAGCCTTGAAGGTGGAAAAAAAAAGAAAAAAGGAGTTGGATACTTTACATTAAATGTATGGTCACTGTACCTATAAATAAAGTAAGTTACAACAATAATAAAAACAGCATCTTTAATTAGCAGCTGGGTAGCCATCCAGCAGATATATTTTGATTTGGACACTTGCACTGTGCGATGGGTTGTGATCCCTTCCAAATCAAAGCCGTTGTTCCTCCCCCTTTCCCCTGGTGCTTTGGTTTCCTCAGATGAACTCTGATGTCAGAAATGGGAAAATTGCAGAACAGTAGAGATTACTGTCATGGGTCCGACAGATGAAACTCTTCAAAGAACTTTGAGGAATTGTTTACCTTAAAGAATCTTTATTCGGGAATCATAACATCGGCACTAACATAAGCGAAGCCAAAAACTGAATTCCCCCCCCCCCTTGAGCATATAGTATCAAAGTACAATTCCCTCCTCCAATTAACAGCCATAAATCACATTCCCCAATTAGTTTAAAGCTTGGGCTTTCCCTCCAGCTCTCCAGCCCGCCAATTCTTATCGTCTCTTATTTCAAAAACCTTGATTCTCATGCTAGGTTCAGTATTATTATGTCTAGCAGAACTCTCATGCACATCCCCCCCTCCCCAGCATCATCTAACTCTAAAAGCGAAAAGAAGAAAATGGCTACATCTCCATCTGTTGTCAAAGCAAAAACTTCCGATGTTAGCAGCGTTGACAATTACGGTAAGAATAGGAGGTTTCTGGCCTACCTCTCCTTTCCCCTGCCAAAACTTCAGTTCCTGGTATCCCTTGCAGTTGGCTGCACAGCTGCAGCTGCTGGAATTGATCCTTCAACAACAGAGAGTCACAGCTTCCTCATTCCTGAGTTTCAGTACAGGAAAGAAAACTGCAGCTGTGAGGGGAATCTTACCGCCTACTCTACCTTTTGAGGAAGGCAGGTCAGGGTTCTAGCAAATGGATCTATTTTCCCAAGCTTGGTTTTTTTTCTTGCACATGTTTCTTTACCTAAACTAGGTAACATCATCAGTACTAATGATGTTACCTAGTTTGGGTAATGAAATGTCTGCAAGAAAACAACCAAGCTCAGAGAGCACCAAGGACCCCTCATTTCAACTCTGAGCTACAGACACTCTCTTTTATTGTTTCTGTTTCCATGGCCAGGCTGGGCCTCACTGGAAAAGAAAAGGACTTCTGCTCATGCTCCGGTATTATGTCCCCTGACAAATATGCCTATGGGCTACTTGATCACTATTCTCCTATGACACACTTAACCAGGTCATTAGAGGAAGGTGAGAGTGACACAGCAACACCACGAAAGAGTCAGTCAACTTAATCAGCTAACTCTGAGAATTAGATTTAGGCCCAGAATAAACTCAGCCATGCATAGGCTCAACTAATACTACAGTCAGTTGTGTTGTATGAGCAGCTGAGGATAGGGAGAAGCAAGATTCTCCATTACTGTATAGAACTCAGTGTGGAGATCTAGCGGTGGAGAACACGCCTGTGGACATTATATATAGTGTCCACATTGTGGCTACTGCTGCCTAGTTGTCCAATGAAGAAGGAGCTAGCAATGCAATGAAGTGTGCCAGGGTTCATGAGATATCGGAGCAAATGGATGAGGACATGGTGATTCTAAAATGCTGGTTAGTGTGATTATGTGTAGCTAGAACTATCAGGAAGAGGATTTGATTGAGATAATGGCTGACTGGTCTAAGGATGAGTTGGGAACCGATGACTATTTCGTCTCTTGGTTTAACCAGATTAAATGGGTTACCACTGAATATGTTACATGGTTGATTTCAAAAAATCCCCATCTCTCAAAGATTGGCACTGATTTAACCACTTGGTGAATTACAGATGCTTTAAGGTGCTATTTTTCAACTGATGGCATGAGTTGCACAAATGGGACTTAGAAGTAGTTTAAGCGAGATATGGGTTGAGTCTTAATGAAGTATTTAAAAGTTACTATAAATGAATACTTGAATAATAAAATAACAGTAAGCAAATTGCATCCTTTTTCTTGAAAGGCCTGGGCTTATTTTTGCTATTTTGATGTGACGGTTCTTTGATAGAGCAATCGATGGTCTCAAGAAATCGAAGGCTGAGGAAACAATAGGTGTCAAAACAATCAAAATTCCACCCCTTTTTATGTATGTCACAATGAATATAAAAGGGACTTCATTTATGCAGTAATAGCTTCTACCTTGATCAAGGCTGCTTTATGCAATCCAGTCCTTAAAGGGCAATTTGTGAGGCAATTTTGAGCCAAATTTAGAGGGCCATAAGGATGTCTCTATGTCCTTAAAGGATAATGGAAAAACAGAGGAAGACCATCCTTTTCAGCCTGTACTAAGCTTTTCTTTTTGTAACTGAGTTATCAGAATTAAATCCTCTGGATTGAGGCATGCTGATATATTTCAATGGAACCGAATCCCACCATGTTTATTTTTCAAGATGTCTAACCTGTTTGATTCTAACATTTGAATCCTCAGATAGAGGCATCCAAACCTGTTAAACTGGCTTAGAACATGTTTGAGGACAAGTAACCTCTATCCTGATTGATTTGGCTAAGTCGTTTGGAATGCTTGATATGTAGCTGCCACCTCACAATTAAACATTTTTATTTCTTCTGTCACTGACATTTGCCCAGAAGGAATAGGATCTAACATTCTCGGTTCTCAAATCAGAAGGGGGATTAAATAATCTGGATTCATTGAGGCTGTGTGAAGCATTCCAGTGCCAAATTTTGAGTATTTTTGTAGCTCTCTGGTAAATCCCAACCTTGATATAGACAGACAGATAGATAGATGAAGAAATGCATATCATTTGATAGTTTTTTTCCATAATTACTGATGTGTTTGCTTTTAAGGTTAGTCAATCATCAATCAGTTGTCTGAATATCAGTGTGCTTGTGATTTAGGCTGTTGGTTGAAGGCTCTAGTCCTTTTCTTGTTACCTAATTTTTAAACCAACCCAGTCAACAAGAATGTTGTGACCAGGGTATATGTATGCTAAATTTTATTAAATGATTTTTAACACAGTGAAAAGCATAAGAGAAAATAAATATAAGAAAGAATAGCAAAACATGGACACTAACCTCACAATCAATACAAAACTTACGAGTGGCGCAAAGAGCCATGAAAATATACATGCTCGGTATTACAAGACAAGATAGAAAGACCTGCACATGGATTAGAGAAAGAATGAAAGTATACACTATCATCAAGAGAGTAAAAGAATGGAAATGGGCCGGTCATGGCGCACAAAGAACTGATGGCAGGGGGGACCAAGGCAGTCATAGAATGGATCCCACTTGATAAAAAGTGTCTACGAAAGAGATCTAAAACAAGATGGATCAACGACATCAGCAAGTATTGCGGCCCAATTAGCAAAAGAAAACTCAGGACCGTATTGATTGGAAACATGTGGAAGAGGCCTTCATCCTGCAGTGGAGCGCCAATGGCTAAAATGATGATGATAAAAGAATAGCAAATAGTGGAAAAAGGGAATAGAAAAAGGAAATTAAAGATGTATTGTATGATAAATAATATTTTAATATTATTTAATATTTTGCTTTAATCCTGTCCTGAGCAATCTTCCTAAATAGTTGTTGTCATCCTCCAGATTAGTTAGGATCACTCCCAGAATTTTTGACCATTTGATGGGGACTTCTGATCCTGACTCAACTGGAAAGTGCCAGTTGGGAAATTTTTCTAAATGGGGGGCGGAACAAAGAGAGAGGCTGATTTCACACTTTGCATTAAACCATATTATGATTTGTTTGGTTTTGGTTTAGGGAGGTACAGTATATGAATCAGCCAGATTCTTAGTCCATATATAGGGTTAAACAAATATGTGATGTATAATCCTAGTTGAAGACTGATTGAGAATCAAAATTTGCTGCAATAAAATAATATTAATAGAAAAATGCATTGGGACCAAAGCCCTTTTGCAAACCTTGTGGTCAATAGATAGGACTTCAGTCTCAGCCTGGATGTCCTGTAGGACCAAATGAAACACTAGCACTTTTTAGTAGAAGGTGAAAGATTTATATGATTTAAAGAGAAATCAAAGTGTAAGACTAGCAGTTTCTGAAAGGACGTACAGTAATGTAACTATCACAACTCTGGTATTTATTTATTTTTGCTTCTTTCCCTTTCTCTGGGCCTCTTTGGCACCAAGCTAAAGCAATGTGCAAAAATCCTCAGCAGATTTACAGTCAACAATAAAATCCGTATGCCACAATAAATCCTGGTTTCACTGATGTACTAGAATGCCACGGGGAATAAAGAGGTCATTGGGTGTTGCAGATTAGCTTCTATTAAGGAATTGGTCATGGTGGGGATGGACACAGAGAAAGCTTTCATGTGAGGATGTGTTGCAAGCAGTTACCCTCCGCTACAGAATTATGATTTTTTTTATTAAGCACAAGAACAAAATTGTAAACACCAGCCAACAACACTGGGAGATTACTGGTAGATTTTAAAATTCACTCACTCATTTAGTTCTTACATACCAATGAAATTCTCCTTTTCATTGGCCAAATGACAATGGGGCATTGGATTATTTTATGAGATGTCTCGTGGAATATAAGACAGGACTCCAGACTTTTGTTCCCTCCAACTCTCTTTTGGTAGGTAGTAGTAGTAGTAGTAGTAGTAGTAGTAGTAGTAGTAGTAATAATAATAATAATAATAATAATAATAATAATAATAATAATAATAATAATAATAATAATAATAATAATAATAATAATAATAAAGACCTTGGAGGTCATCTAGTCCTTATCATCCTTCATCAGTTTTTAGTGGTTTGTCATTGAGTAGTCTGATTAGATATCAAGCAGTCCTTTGTCAGGACCATGATAGCATAGGGCAAAACTGTATTATGTTCAAAAATTTCCTATTCCTTCACACTTTGGCTTGGAACTTCTTGCAATGTCTTCTGTTTCAGTTTACAGTACTTTTGCACAATCGTTATTTTTACATTCCAGATATATTTTTTTTCAGTAAATACAAGTTATCATCCTTTTACTATCTGGCCATTAGCTCATTCTCTAAGTCAGGGGTCTGCAACCTTGACAACTTTAAGACTTGTGGACTTCAGCTCCCAGAATTCCTCAGCTAGCTATGCTGGCTGAGGAATTCTGGGAGCTGAAATCCACAAATCTTAAAGTTGTCAAGGTTGCAGACCCCTGCTCTAAGTGTTAATATTCAGGCAAGCTAGCATGTGAAAAAGCAGCATCAAATGTGTAGAAGGACATCAAGCAGAGTTGTGGGCTGTTTGCCTTTTGGCTCTGTGCAACTGGGAACATGTTTAAAAGTGTGCAGGTGCTTTTGCTAGAGGCAAACATGTAAACAGCAAATTGCTTGGGTCTTTATGGTGAGAAGCGCTGCTTTCAAGCTGCAAAACATTTTTTTTAAATAAATGACAAGGACCATTTTTGGCTGGCCATAAAGGAGATCATGAAACACATTTTCCATTCTTGTTCTAATTAGGATCATTTGGACTGGTGTCTCTTCCGGAGTTGTTTGTAAAAACTATGCCCAAGGCAGCAATAGAGATTATGTTACACAACAAGGCATTTTTGAAACTAGTTAGCACATGCTATTGGCTGTTGTTAAGTGTGAGGGTGTTTTTTGTGAAAGAATTTCCTATAGCAGAAGGAGAGTTGTACATCTGATGAAGTGAGCTACAGCCCATGAAAACCTATGCCTTTTAATAAAGTTTGTTAGCCAGAAAAATTGCTCCCATCCCTCACATTGGCAAGATTCTGCTTAAAATTATAGGACAGTGTCTAGCACCAACCATCAAAAGGGAATCAAAGGAAACCAGGCAGCCAAAGAACATGGGGGCTGGACACCATCAAAGGTGACATAAAAAAATTCAAAGAAGTAGTGCGAGATCGGAAGGTGTGAAGAGACCTGGCCTTTAGAATCTCCCAAGAGCCAGACAGGACTGAATGGCTAACATCATCATCAACCAGAAAAAGTGCTACCAGACCCCTCCTGATATTTTGCAGCCATTGACTAACACAGCTCTCCTCCACTGAGGACTGCAGTCTGTGGCCGAGACTGGAGATCTCAAACATGCAGCTTTTGGTTTCTTCCTAATGCAGGAGAGAAAAGTAGAGTGATGTCTAGGACAGAACATTTAGATTTGGGTGGAGCAGGTAAAACTCTGAATTATTGGCAGGTGTTTGGGGAGGGATTGTCAAAAAACTCAAGATGGCATCTACGACTGCATGGTTGAAACCTTGCCCTTTTTGACATCACATATGTCAAAATTAAGGCGGGTTTAATTATGTAATCATGGTTATCTTGATATTTTGGACACCGCTCCTCAGATTCCTTTCAACAATTCAGGGTTTAGCAATCTTCTTGACAATAAAAATAAAAGTGGAAATGAGAGTAGAATTGTATTAGGATTTTGATTAAGTAATTATGTGCCATCAAGTTCAGTGTTGACTCTTAGTGACCACATACAGATAGCTTTAAGTTATGACCACAATTGGAACCAGAACTTCCATCGCTAAGCGATGCACTTATTAAGTGAGTTGCGGCTGATGACCTTATTTGTCCACAGTCATTAAGCTAATTATCACATCCATTAAGTGAATCTGGCTTCCCTCATTGACTTTGCTTATTGGAAGTGACCCTGGGCAGGTCATAAATGGCAATCACAGGATCCTGGGACACTGCGATTGTTGTAATCATGACAGTTGCTAGTATCTGAATTTTGATTGCATGACTGTGGGGATGCTGCAACAGTTGTAAGTCCGAGGACCGGACATAAGTTACTTTTTTCAGTGCCATTGTAATTTTGAATGATTATGAACAAATGATTGTAAGTCGAGGACTATCTGTAGATAGACTTTCTCCAGGATGATCTGTCACCACCTTGGACCTTCAGCTTTTTCAACGCATCACTGTAGTAATCCTGTCCACCTACCTTGTTGCTAGTCATTCTGTTTTATTTCCTTTCCACTTTTTCCAGCATCAGGAATTTCTCAAGAGAACTAGGTATTCAAATAATGTATCAAGAATATGACTGAACTTGCCATGAGTTACACCGACTGATACTTTTCCCGATGCCTTTATTTACATTTATAGCAATAGCACTTAGACTTACATACCGCTCCATAGTGTTTTTTTCAGCATTCTCTGAGCAGTTTACAGAGCTAGCATATTGCCTCCAGCAATCTGGGCCCTCATTTTACTAACCTTGGAAGGCTGAATCAACCTTAAGCTGGTCAGGATCAAACTCCTGGCAGGTGGCAGAGTCACTCTCAATACTGCATTCTAATCACTGCACCACCATGGCTCTTGGCTTCATGATATTTTCAGCGGTCTTCTCCAATACCAAAGCTCAAAAGCACCAGTACTCTATTCATCCTACTTCTTCAAAGTCCAATTTTCACTTCCGCAGAGGGAAAGCCTTCATGATTCTGATCTTTGGTGCCATTGTAGCATCTGAATATCTTTCCCAAGGCTTTCATTGTTACCCTACCATGGGAAAGTTTAAAGTCTATTTTTTGGCTGCTGGTTCTTTAACTGTTGATTGTCAATCCTAAAAGACAGAAGCTATTCACCACTCCAAACATCACCAGTATTAGTTCTAAGGTTGGCTGCTTCTGTATATTTAACATTAATCCCATGTTTTTTTTTCACTTATTCTTCATTTTCATTAATAGAGTTTGCAGCTTGTTTCATGAGGAGGAGAACTTTAAATTCTCACTCAACCATGAAACTTGCTAGATGTTGGTCAATCATTTGCCCAATTTATCTGTATCTGATAAAGCAGACTTTGCTTCACAGAAACTAACTTCCCAGCTTTTTTTTGGATGGGTGAACCCAATTAGAATTGTGAGAACATGCACTCTCTCAAAATGCCCATCAAAAATGCTCATTTCCTGACTTCTGAGGAAGCTGCTCTCTATCAAGATGCTATCTTCTTTTTTGGTATTATTTGCTTTTTTTTCTTTTCACAACTGGAGGGCTCTGTTTCCAAAACAAAACCCCTCTGGGCTGTGTCACATACAGTTTTTACTTTCTGTGAAGGTTTTCAGGTTATGTTGGGACCCAGAGACATTATTCAAAATAAAATTCATACAGGTAATCCTTGACTTAAAGCAGTTCATTTAGTGACTGTCCGAAGTTACAATGGCACATGACTGTTTTTCACATGACCATTGCAGCATCCCTATGGTCACGTGATCAAAATTCAGATGCTTGGCAACTGACCCATATTTATGATGATTGTAGTGACCCAGGGCCATGTGATCACCTTTTCTGACCTCTTGACAAGCAAAGCCAATGGGGAAACCAGTTTCACTTAACAACAGTGTTACTAACTTAACAACTGCAGTGATTCACTTAACCGCTGTGGCAAGGAAGGTCTTAAAATGGGGTAAAATTCACTTAACAAATGTCTCACTTAGCAACAAAAATTTGGGCAGAATTGAGGTGGTAAGTCGAGGACTACCTGTACATGGCATTGATGCATTGCTTTACAGAGACCCTTCCTTCCTTCCTTCCTTCCTTCCTTCCTTCCTTCCTTCCTTCCTTCCTTCCTTCCTTCCTTCCTTCCTCCCTCCCTCCCTCCCTCCCTCCCTCCCTCCCTTCCTTCCTTCCTTCCTTCCTGAAGCAATAAACAGAATCTGATGTGCCTCACCCTCAGGGGAAGTGTTTACAAGCATACTGAATCCAGAGAAGTCATAGAACATTCCAGTAAGAATGTTTGTTGTTAAGGTTCTGTTAGATTCTTTGCTTTTATCTTTCCCAGGCTGGCTGTGAGCATCAGCCCGTTTGTATATCTTATTGAATTAATTCAGGACAAGATTTATAAAAGCGATACAATTTATATTATGTGATTGATAAAACTGCTTCCTTGTAATAGAGAGAACACAGAAGAATTTTTGAATCCAAACTCTTGGTATGTGAAGTCATGACTCACATTTGCACGGGGCCTTTACTTGATGCCACAAACAATGACAGAGCATTGTCTAAGAGACTTCTGCAACAATTTCCCTGAATAATTCCCTGAAAACACAAAGTTTGCTTATGTGCATCTGTGCTTTTGAGGCTTTAGTGGTGTCTGAAGTTTGTATAGCACACGGGCTTCAGAGGCCAGCCGATGGATTGATCTCTCCCAACTAGCAATTCTGTTTCTGTCACAGAAACCCAAAATAAGTTTTAGGACAGTTTTCACTGTTCATTGCAGGATGAGTCAACACCATGCTTGTAAAAAGCAAAGGGTGTTGGTAATTCATTTGGATTGCTCAATGCAAAGTTTTGACATTGGGCTGCTTTTGGAATCAGATTTCTTCAGAAATCTGTTCTATTATTATTATTATTATTATTATTATTATTATTATTATTATTATTATTATTATTATTATTATTATTATTTAAGTCCACCTCAAAACCTCCCCCACTCCACTTTTCTTCCCTTTATCCTTTGGTTTTCCTCAGTTTTGAGGCCATTCATTTGTGGCTGAGGATTCTCAGTTCCACTCCTGAGGCATTTGGAAGGCAACAAGTGGCTGAAGAAATTCGGAGCGAGCAAAAGACACTTGAAAATCTTCCTTTTTCGGCATTTAAAATTTGACGAAGCAGAGGTCCATCTATAAAAGGGGAACTTAGTTTTTGCTCCTTGAGGCCTTTTATAGTTAACCCACTCTCCCCCCCCCACACACACACAAAGAGGAAGAAGAAAGAAAGAAAAAATCCTCTTCCAAACTGTGTTTTTTTTAATATGTGTCCTAATGCATTTTGTACATTGGACTCATTTAATTGAACTTGCCTCCACTGGAAATTCTGGTGGTCCAGATAAGAGTCACTTTGGTCTAGTGATTAAGGCACTAGGCTAGAAACCAGGAGACTGTGAGTTCTAGTTCTGCCTTAAGCATGAAAACTGGCTGAGTGACTTTGGGCCAGCCAATCTATCACAGTTCAACCCACCTCAGAGGAAAAATTGGAGGAGGAAGGAGTATTAGGTATGTTTGCCACCTAGAATTATTTTTAAAAAATAAAGTGGAATATCAATCAAAATTTAAAAAATGTATAGCAGGACACATGAGCTTTTCCAGATAGTTAAAACCAGAACTTTTTTTCTCATAGAACGCCCAGAACGGAGTTCCGACACCTTTTTTGGATGGAACCTTGTAGGGTAGGCAAGGCAGGTTGTATGACGTGTGTGAGTTCCGGCACCTATTTTATTTTTTTTATAGAAAAAAAGCACTGGTTAAAACCATCTTAAAATTCTATACAATCTTGTGGGTGCCCCCTCTGACAAACTGTACATAATTTTTGAAAATCTTGAATTAAAAATGTTCAGAAAGTGATGAAATCCTGTGTAACAATATAAATTTGATTTATTGATTTGATTAGCTCGTGAGATCAGTGGTGGGATTCAGCCGGTTCGCACCACTTTGGTAGAACTGGTAGCTAATTTTTTGTTGCCCAGGCCCAGAATGGACTTCCAGAAGCGGCATCCACACAGAGAACTGATTGTTCACATTTTTGAATCCCACCATTGATTGTGTTTTGAATGATTTTCAGTTTTGATTTTATTTGTTTGAAGTCTTGGAGCACCCTCTGCTGACATCACAAGCTTCATTGTATCCAGGGAAATTTTGTTACTTATCCCTTTCCTTCCCTCTATATAATAAAATGGAAATGATAATATAAGTATATTCTGTGTTCTATGGAAAATAATCCAAACATCAGTAGTCAGGTAATACCTTTACTGAGACCCATCAAAACGTACAAGATTTGAGTTCTTCATCTCATCATCAGCCTGTGCTTAAATGGCCAAAACAGAATAAGAAATGTGTTTCTAGGTACAACACAAAACCACACATTCTTTTCTACCAAGATAGTCGTTGGTTACATAGATTGTATTGCCTTAGTTTTTCCATTCTACAAAAGGCACCCAAATATATTCTCAGTTTCACATTTTTTCCTCTGTCTTAGAAAAGTTCTGCCAAGATTTGGTTCTGGACCGTGGAGTCTCTAAAAAATCCCCAGCTCTGCTAATTAGCCTGTTGTCTCTCTTGTTTCAGGAAGATGTCTGATGGATTTTCGGTAAGTCTGAAGAAAATTGTGCTTTTTAATGCCACATTTATTTTTCCTTTTGTTTTTAATCATTATTAAATTCATGCCTCACTTTTCAGTTTGTCTAGAGTAGACCTTCACTCTATTGTCATTTAAAGAAGGGGCATTAATAAATTGCCATGGATCATGCAGCTTTCTGAGAAAGCCAGAAATTCAGCAAAGATATTGCTACTGGCTGGGAAAAAGGGTTCTATGTAACAAATTCCTTATTTTCCTCACAGCTGTCAGATGCCCTGTCAGGGTCCAACAATCCTAATCCAAACACGCAACCGAATCCTTGGGGGAATCAGCCTGGTGCCTTCTCAGGCTATCCAGGAGCACCAGGCGCATTTCCCGGAGCACCAGGCGCGTATCCCGGAGCACCAGGCGCGTATCCAGGAGCACCAGGCGCGTATCCAGGAGCACCAGGCGCGTATCCAGGAGCACCAGGAGCCTTTCCAGGAGCACCAGGAGCCTTTCCAGGAGCACCTGGCGCATATCCCAAAGTAATAGGCGTATGCCCAGGAGGAGTACCAATACCTGGAGAATATTTTGGAGGCCCACCAGGGCCTGGCACATTTTCAAACACACCAGGAATAGTTCCACCAGGGGCCTCAGGAATGTGTCCTGTTCCTGGGCAGCCCCCAAGTGACAAAGGAGCACAGCCAACTGCACCACAAAGTGGACCTGGAGGATTTTCTGGTCCATTGGTGAGAAAAATATGTTGTTTCTGATTTATGCATGGCAAAGAGATATCTGCACTCCCCCCCCAGTTTTTGATTAAACATTTCTCTCTTTAAACAAAGAACAAATCTTATTGGTAAGACCAAAATAAAACTCTGAATATTTGGTGGGTGTTCAAATATTTTACTTTGAGAAAAATGACCTTTTGGCTCTAAACTGGAAGTCCCAAAGTCTAGTCAATTAGATGCAGAATGAACACGAGTGATGATTTATTGTAAATGCATTTAATGACACTCCAGACCAACACATAGAAGGGAATATTACAGGACTGTCAGGCTCCAAAAACCAAGAAAGACATGCTGAGGGTCTTCTGAGCAATTTCCTTTGTTCCTCACTCATAGACAGAAATTTTGCTCAACCAAAGCAAACCACTTGCAAGATTAAACATACACTCTGAGAATTCCTAGGGAGAAGATGTCTTCATTTTTTCTTCCCACATAAACTGTCAGGCACAAGAAACCAGAAGTCAAGATAGAGTTCAAAAGCACCGTGAGTTTATTCCATGCAACCTATACACAAGAATCGGATCTACAAACTGTTAAGGTGAACTGGTGCCAGATAAGAGTCAACAGACTTCAAGGGGGGGAACTTAGATCTCTTTCAGGGGCATAGGGACTCCAGACTGATAATACATTTGACCCTGCTCTCAGGCTCCATCTGGTCATCTCCTATATAAACTATCTAAACTTTGCTGTCTCTTGCTCTTCTGGAATGCACTTCGTCCCTCCTGAGAATCAAGATCACAGGACAGAGATATAAACTAGAGGCAGAATAACTTGGGGAAAGCCTTTATCTGAGACCAAGAGAAGGTCAGAAGGAAAAGGAGTTCAGAAATAACTTTACAAAAAAGGGGTTAGTGATGAGAGGAGATATATTTGTAACCAAAAAAAAGCCAAAAGTCAAGACAGGCTACAGCATTAGACCTTGTACTCTTTAATTTTGTTAGTTGTTTATATTTGATTTCATGCAAAGTAATCTGTTTTGCTCTACAGAGAGTCCCTTTCGATTTACCCCTTCCTTCAGGACTTATGCCTCGCTTATTAATAACTGTGACTGGGACAGTGAATCCAAGGCCAAACAGGTAACAAGGCAGGGGTGATGGGGTGATACTGATCTAAAGTTTCTTGCAGGATACAGTTGGATTTATTGTGGGATGGACTGCCCTTTGGCATCCATTACTTGGGAGGATTAGGAGGACCAAATTAAATCAAGGATGCATTAGGATTTGTGTGTGTATTATAAGATGATGGTCATAATCAAAACCTATTCTCCAAAAGTGTAGCCAGTGGGACATAATGGCTAAAGTGTTGGACAAGGATTGGGAATAATCCTTCACAGGTTTGCTATTCTGGGGAAAAAAGGAAGGGAGATCTCCTTGAGATCTAAGATAAAAAGTAGGGCATAAATCTGACGATTAGAGGGGAGCACATTTTGATTCAATCAATTTGGAAGGTTTTGGAGGCTGCAGAATGATAGAGGCCTGCGTGCAGCCCTCCCCCCACCCCCCAGTTTGCAGCTCTGGATTAAATGGGTAAATACTTGAGGAATCATGAATTTCAATTGATTTAATGTTTTAATTAAAACTGAAACACCCATTTCTTTGTCTTAACTCCTGGCATACCCCTGGTATGTCACTCCAAGGCCAACTGAGGTCAGTGGCCCAAAAGACTTTAGGTGTATTTGCTATGACTAGAGCTGGTGGAGCTTATGTAATGCCTGCAGATATCTCCCTTCGGCCTTCCTGGTACCCCATCCCACCCAACCTGCTTTATTGTTGTTGCTGTTGTTATTTTAAATGCCATGCTGATAGGGTGCAAAGCAAGGTGCCAGCCCATAACATTTTCTTTAATTATGAGGATACCTCTGATGAGTGGCTGACCTCTAGTACTTAGTCTGAGATTGTGTCCACCTGCCAGAAAATTATTCTGTCCCAGCCTACGTGAGTCCTTATTATGCTCACAAGGAGAAACCCCTCTTCCAAGAAATAGGCAGGAATTGCAAGAAAAAACCAACCCCTTTTATTCTCACAGACCTGAGTCAATGTCCAAGGCAAACAGTCCACAGAAACTCGATCCTCAACACGAACGGTTGCCTTTGGCAACCAGCACCTCCCATACCTTCCTTTTTATAATTTAGCCTCGGCATGGCTTCCTAATGCCTTCTCCTTTGCCTTTGGAGCCAACCCATTGCATTCCTCTGTCCTACTCACTTCTTTCCTGCACATTCGTGCATCTGGGATTTGTCCCAACTGTTCTTCATCACTGTCCAACTCAGGGTCCCAGCACAGCTGTGTCTCAGCCTGAGTATGAGTAGAGGGGCCAGGCTCCTTGTCCGACTGTAAGTCTTGGAGCTCCTCAGAGCCTTCCTCTGACTCTGTCACTCCAGGCCCCTCCTCCTCATCTGATTCCTCAGACTTGCTTCAAACACACAGAAGATAAATAGTAGATGTTGCATTTGACAATTCTTTCTACAACACCCTCCTACCCCACTCTCTCCTCTTCTGGGTTTATTAAACCTCCGTAATTTTAACTTTCTAAGCATGCGTATGGGAGCAATATGGACCTAAAAGTATGATTAGAAATAAAGTTTACATATGAGAAGAGTGCTATTTTACAGCCCACGAAGTCCTCATTTAAAGTTTCAATAGTAAAATAAAATAGCCTGATGATGCCCAGAGGCACATTGGCAACCAGGGGCACCACACTGCGGATCCAAGTTTTCAAGTTAATAATTAATTTGATGAAGTAATAAATAAAGCTTTGTTTTTCAAGTTTCCTGTAGAACACTGGGGTAACAATTTTTCTCACTTCTTGCAGATTTCAAGTAGATTTGAAGAAAGGCAATGACGTTGCTTTCCACTTTAATCCCCGCTTCAGTGAGGACAACATGAAGGTGATTGTATGCAACACCAGGATTCAAGATGACTGGGGGAAGGAAGACCGGACAGCACCCAGGTTTCCTTTTGAGGCTGGCAAACCTTTTAAGGTAAAGTTTTTGTGTTGGATGTCCTTTTGATGGCAATTAAGTTATTTCTTCTTAAGGAATTAGTCATGTGAATATTGCAAGGACAGTTTAATTTGCCTGATTCCATCTCTATGATTCTGTTTCTGGTGTTCACATTTGAGACCACTCCTATCAGAATCCCCAGCAATATTCAAATTGAGTGGGAATTTTAGGGGTTGGGAGTTATAGTAGCCTGGAGGGGCTTCAGGTTGAGTAAGATGGGTCGCTTGTATTACATTCATTCAACACAAGCCGGAAAAATACCTAGTGATTGCACTTGAACAATATGTTAAACTTTAAGATAAGATAAGATAAGATAACCTTTATTGTCATTTTTTTTACTGTGGGCACAACGGCACACATCAAAAATGAAATTTAGTTGCCCGCTCTCAAAGTGAAACACATACATGACACACACCGAAACATACTATGAACAACATATGTATAGACCCACACCCCTAAATATACGTAGCAAATAAATATTAAATACTGTCCATCTTGAATATATAACAGGAGGAAGCTTGAGAGTTCACAAGGTTAATTAATTAGTTAATGTTAATTTTGGTGTATCTTTCTAGTAGGATATTGTACAAGTCTAAATTATTTGATTAGTATATGGTTCAATTTATTGCACAGAAAATGGCTCAATCGCTAACCATTTTAAGTGAGCCCTGTGAATGCATGTAATCTGCTGCCTTGTTTCTGCATAGCACCTAAAGCAGGATGTAAAACTGGTTGATATTAGGGTTGCAGATCAGATGACATGGGACTGATGAGTAGGAATCCCCTCCCTGCCCTCAGAGGGATGCCCTGACAGTCTCATTTTTCTGTGTAGGAAGCAGAGTGCTGACATTTCCAACACTCTGCTTCCTAGGCAGAAAAATGAGGGTGTCAGGGCATCCTTCCAACCATAGAGGCAAGCATGATTCCTTGAAGATTACCAGAAAGTGGTAAAGATTAGACTTAAAATGAGAGTAGAATGCAAGAGAGCATTGTGTCAGTTCAATTGAATGTCTATTCTATAAGTTTTAGTCTGACTGCATTAGCCTCTGGCCAAGCAGAAAACGTTTTATGGCCAAGAGTGCACTTAATAATATGTATGCTATCCAAAGATGTGTATATTTATTTGAAAAAAATCAAGCACCCAAAAACCCATGATGCTGAATTTAGCACTGCTCTCCTTTGAGACTCTTGAGGCTGGAAGGGGCCAACCCTCCCCACACACATACATTTCCTGGTTTCATACAATATTTGTGGTGGTTTTTTATGTAAGCACGACAAGCACAAGATGCTAGGTCTACAAGGCCGTAGCCCAGTGCAAAAAAGCAAGAATCAGGTTGCATGAATACATGGTGTTTCTGTAATTCTTATTTATAACTGTTTAGGAATTTTTACATCTGTCCTTTTACAGATTCAGATTCTCTGTGAAGCAGATCACCTGAAGGTTGCTGTTGATGATGCTCATCTCATGCAGTACAATCACCGCATTAAAGAGCTGAATCAGATCACCAAGCTGTCCATTTCTGGTGATGTCACCCTCACCAGTGTCATGCCTGTCATGATCTAAGCTAAGCCTTGGCCCATGGCAGCCTAGTGCTCAATATCCCTGTAAAAACTGGTTGTTTTTTTTTCAAGAAAAAAAAAGATATGTTATTGGGCAGTGACTAATAAATAAAACTCTTTACAGTCTACAAGTCTTGTGTACAGGTAGTTTTGCTCAGAATTGTGGTTGTAAGTCATTGCAATCATAAATTTAGGCATCATGTGACTGGAACTGATTTTTCACTCTTCTTTGCAGTGGTTGTTAAGCTAATCAATTTTACCCAATGGGTATTTTTTGCTGGAAACCAGGAGTAAATGTTGGAAAATGGCAAAACAAATAAATAAAAAATGACCACATTAATATGGGACACTGCAAACAGTTGTAAAGGTGAGCCAGTTGCCCAAGTGCCTGAAATGCAATTACAGAACTGTAGGGCAGGGGTGTCAAAGCTGCCGGCCCATGGGCCGGATGCGTCACGCCAAAACTGCACCCATCCCATTGCCGACAATGGGAAAAAAAGTCACAATACATCATGTGACACTGCAAGTTTGACACCTGTGCTATAGGGTGTGTGTATGTGGCCATTGTAATTTCAAAATTGGGTTATAAGTAGCTTTTGGGGGCCTGTTGCACTTTGAATGATTGTTAAGTGACCCAGTCATGAGCTGAAGACTATCTGTATGTATAGGTAGTTGTAAATTCTGACTTCTTCCTGCAGTGTGTAATTTAGCATTTCAAAATCTTAGCTTTCATTAATTTTTTCAAACCAAGATTTGGCTTGCTTCAGTGACATTCTCCCTATAATACAATTACAGATATGCATGTTTTTGTTGGGGCTTTTTACTTTTTTAGCCACATAGAAGGACTGCAATAACTGGTAATGAAGAATAACTTAGAACAGTGTTTCTCAAAGTTGGCAACTTTAAGACATAAGACATAGAAGCTTGCTGGCTGGGGAATTCTGGGACTTGAAGTCCACATGTCTTAAAGTTCCTGATATTGAGAAACATGACTTAAACTAAAATATAGAGTACACCTGTTCTGATGCTAAGAGTAACAAGTACATTCCCCAGTTTCCAAGAAAGTTGTCAAAGGCATATGTGCCTCAATCTTTGCTGCTATTCATATTGGAAGGATACATTGTCTTGATTCACAATTGCACTAAATTATGGATTGCTTCAGGCTTAGTATGTTGTGTGAAATTAGCCACTTAGTGGTTGGTTGACCAAGGTTTGTAGTTGATACAAACCAAGTATACCTCTCTTCCCATTAAAACCCTATTTTGGGATCCTTACAACATTGTTATAGACCTACAATTTGACAGGAAAATTATTTTCATGTCATTTTACACAAAACATGGGACTTAGATAAGGATTTTGATTAAGCTCATAAAAACCAACATTTTTCATCCCTTTCATTCAGTGACATCAATATACGGTATTAGCAGACATGCCCTGTAACTCCTAGAGCAGTGAAGGCGAACCTTTTAGAGACCGAGTGCCCAAACTGCAACCCAAAACCCACTTATGCATCGTCGAGTGCCGGGTGGGTGTGGCCATTGGCTGGGTGTGGCCAATTACCTGGGTGTGGCCAATTGCCTGGGCGTGGCCCATTGGTTGGGCATGGCTGCAGTGGTAACAGCAGACTGAGTGGGACTAAAAAGTTCAATCAGTCAATTCCAACTTTGCAAGATCTTTTTTTTCCTGCGAGAAGTTGAAATTGACTGATTGAACCTTTTTTTTTTTTTTTTTTGCACACGGCGGCGGAGGCCTAAAGCGAAAAGGTTTTATAAAACCCAGCTGAAGGCCTAGGACTGGGGCGACAGCACGCGTGCCCACAGAGAGGGCTCTGAATGCCACCTCTGGCACCCGTGCCATAGGTTCGCCACCACTGTCCTAGAGGCTTAATGTCAATGCTGCTAACATTGGATGTTTTTGCATTGACAAAGGGAAATGTAGCCATCTTTTACCTTTTGCTTTTAGAGTTAGATGATGCTGGGAGGAGGCATAACAACACTAGACCTAGCGTGAGAAACAAGGTTACTGTAACCAGAGCTGATAAGGAATTGGCAGGCTGGAGAACTGGAGAGGAAGCCCGCCCTTCAAGCTAATTGGGGAATAAGATTTATGGCTGTTAATTGAAGGAGGGAATTGTGCTTTGATACTATGTGCTCAGGGGAGGGGAATTCAGTTTTTGGCTTCAATTATGTAGTGCCGAAGTTATGCTACTCAAAATAAAGATTCTTTAAGGTAAACAATGCCTCAAAGTTCTTTTAGAGAGTTTCATCTGTCGGGAAACCCCCCCCCCCACTCCCTTCCCAGCTCCTCCACACTTGCTCTACATTAGCTAGTTGCAGACCTTGAACTCTCATGACATCTCTCATGCATCCTCCCTGACACACACACAAAACATCTCTCATGGATTCTCCCTTACATCCCCTTGCTCCCTCCTCTAGCTGGCAGCAGCCACTTATCTACCTGGGACTTGGAACTTCCCTGTCAGCTTCCCTATCAACTTTGGTTGTGGGAAGCCAGTAGGAAGTTGCCTTACCTAAAGACTGTGGGATTCAGTTACTATAGCAATTGGGACTGTAGTGGCTTCTGGCACTTAGCAATGGAAATTCCAATGTCAGTTGTGATTGTAAATCGAGAACTACCTGTAATCATAACTTAACATAATGTGTGAATTGGCCTACTACTCAATTATGATTCAGTGATCAGATCTACATAAGTGTTTTAAAAAATAGTATTAGTGGAAAGCTTGATTTAAAGCAAGTATTTAAATTAATATTTTACTTAATTACTCTGATTTAAAAATAAATACATCTAAGTGGAAATGGCTGAAGAAAGAATACTGTAAAATCCAACTAGGAGGCAGATACAAATCACCACATAAGAGATTACTCTAGTTTACAGAACTTTAATAATTGGGTTTATACACTGAAGTGTAAATTTGATTATTAAGAGTAAAGAAAATAGACAACATTTAAAATGCAGCAACCAAATACTGTAATATACTTTTTTTTCCCCTCTCTCTCCCACTCATTACCACACTTAATGACAAACAACAACTTACTATTCATGTCTGAGTTCCAAAATATTTTAACTGGTCAAGCCAAGTTAAGCCAATTCAGAAGAGTTTTCCTCAAGTGCAGTTGCATTAAAGATTCAAGAGATACAGACCACAGAACATTCTAGCACTCATATTCTCCCTGGGCGTCTTCTCCAGAAGTAGTATACTTGTGAAATGGCAGTTCAATTTAGTAACAGAACTAAACTTATGAAGGAAAAGAAAACTGCCATTTTTGCACCTATTAATTACATGCACAGATTAGTATTTTAAAAATAACTTATTTCTCCTTGTCTGGAAAAGGAGAGAATATAATAAGGTTGCTGCATGAATCAGTTGAAACATGTTTTTCAGCCTTGTTTCTCAAAGGAGTGAAGAAAAGGCTGACATCCAGAGTTGGCTGTGGGGCAGAAGAAACACATGTAATATATAGTTAGAATTTAAGTCTTCCCAAATCCCATCAAGCTGTTTTCTTGTGGCTTTCAGATAGAAATATTTGCTGCCAGTTTTGAGGCAATTTAAGAGCACCACTCTAGTCCAATTTTAGTAAGTGTATAAATGTTTCCTTATAGTGTTAATTTATGAAATATTACTACAAGTCCCCAAAACTAGCCTAACAAGTTGTTTAGTAAACAGGTTGACAGATGTAAAAAAAAAAATCTCCAATCTGAGTTCCATTGGATAGTTGCGTATTTTTCTTTCAGGATAAAGTTACAGTATAAAATTTGCTTCTATCAGATATTTAAACAATCAGCTTTAGCAGATCAAAAGTTTAAACCATTTTCACTTGGCAGATGATCTGCATACCTAAGGACTCACTACAATGGCTGCAATTATATTGTAAATCTATGCACTCATCTCCAACTTTAAGTTGACATAGCAGTGAGGATTCATTGATTCATATACTACTTCCTAACCAATACTCCATAGTGGAATCTGTATCATAATTTTAATACAGTTTTGTCCCAAGTGAAGTCGTGTGTGCTCATAGCCATGTTATTTGAAGATACTGAGAGCCATAATCCAAAATAGACGAAGGATACCAAATGAGAAAATTGTATAAAAATTGTTGCTCAATTTGGTTCCAACTAGTTTTTTGTGCTCCCTTTTCCCTGCAATGTTCAGATTCAGAATGTAAGCTTTTCTGGGGCTGGGCCCCAGCACTTTTTGGTGATGAAACAGTCATACAGGCAATAAATTGATACTACTGTAAGAAAGAATAAAGCTAGATAAGACTAGCTAGACCGTTTCCTATTAAAAAGCTTTATGTGCTCTTTTTATGGTGTACCATAAATCACCTTTAGTAAGCAGTTAGTTTTGGAGCTGGTAAATTCTGGTTATGCATTATAATTGTTACAATAAAAACAGATATATTTAACCTAAACTAATCTCAGGCATTTTTTACTGTGAAAAGTCAATAGGTAGCCAGAATAAGGGCTACCTCAAAATTTTGCCTTTGGTGTCATGCCTGCGACACAGCCTACCTCCCAAAAGTTGTACATATCATATGAATCGGTGCATGTTGAAATTGTGTCATACAAAGAGGATTCTATATGAGCTGGAATTCTGACAATGCAAAGTTTCTACGTGCATGGATACCTCCTCATATATGCTAGATCTATGAGCCCTTATCCCGATAGAGGTTTCCATCACAAAATTACCATGGAGATAATACATCATAAAATAACAACACATTTATTTAATGATGCATGATCTCTAAAATGTAATTCTGTACATTTTAAGCAACATCTAGTGGTGCTTCAATTGACTTCAAGCAGACTTACCTGGACATCAAGTATTCCATCATCACAGGACAAGCCTGGAAAACAGAATCTCATTTTCAGAGAAGCACTTTAAAATGTATATTAAGTTATACATAGTATATTAATTATATTATCTGGAAGTTTCCAACTGAAATAAGTGATACTTATGCAGACATTCTGAGAGGACTGTATTTAGTACTGCTTTTACCTTATATATCTCTAACACATTATTATTTATAATTTAAAAGGTTTCTATACTGATTGCAGTGAGGACATATAAACGCATGCCCAAACTGCAGTCAGCAGCTTTTATCAGCAGCCTGAAGCAAAATGATCCAATAACTTAGACATCTATGACAAAACACACAGACAGCTCTGAAAATTTGATTCCCAAATAATGCTTATATAATCTCAGATTACAAGATCGCCAAAGAATTTCTTTCTTTCTTAATTTATTTGCTGCCCATCTCATTTTGAAATGACTTTGTACCACAGAAAGAAAATCCACAGAAATTTTACTTACGTTCTGGAGTAAGCCATACTTCATCTTGATCACATGTTTTTGCAGCCTGAGAATTCTCTGTGGGACTGAGAAAACTCTGTTTGACCTCATCTGTTGAAGTCTGCTTCATCTCCTCTCCAATTTCTGAATCTTCTTTTTTACATGGGTAAACATCCATGTCACTTGAGGATGAGCTCATGTCACAGCTGGCTGCTTCTCCATTCTGGATTTAGAAGCAAAGATAAAGCAAAGATCTTAAAGGAGCTTGAAGATGGCTCATTCTTTAGAACAGAGTTGCCCCAACCTTTCTGGCTTTGCGGACTGGTGGGAGGGAAGATGGTTCCATGTGAGCGGTGGGCAAGCGCACGTGCGGTCAGCTCCATTTGCGCAAGCGGGTATGTGCGCCAGCTGCTCGCACAAGTGTGGATGTGTGTGTGCTTGCCCGCCACCTCCGCAGCCCGGTTCCAAACTGCTCAAGGGCTGGTAGTGGACCACGCCCCAAGAGTCTATGCTTTAAAACACAGAAAAATGACAGACAAGATCTTTTTAAACCACGGACTGGTTCTTATGCAAGGGCATAAACTGACCCTTTTCATTTTCATTAGGTTCAAGATTAAAAAAGAAGGTAACTCGTAGTTTCATTTTCATTTCATAGTACCCCCTTTATATGAAAANAAAAACAAGACAGCCACTATTTTCTAGAGTGTTATTTCTGTACACAATTTATTACGTCTTGAGAAACAAGTTAATATTTAGAAATGGCTCAGATGGATGTCTCCCTGATCCACTGGAATATAAAAAGCAGGATGACTTGTAAACAATCTCAATAAAAATATTTTTGGTCTTCATGTGGAGTTGATTTTCTGGTCTGGTCTCCCTAACGGGACTGACATGTTTCCACTGTCAGCAAATTCTGCAGTCCCAATTTCTGAACCAACAGAAAACAATTTTGTGACATCCTGATATGAAAGAAGGACATGCTAAAAGAAGATAACACTACTTACAGCTGATATTTCTGCCATGTCTGTTCTAGCACACGGTTCCTCTGTTGCTTGAGTGCCACTGGAGAAAATAAACCAAGAGGTGCAGATTTGAAACTATATCACTCCCCAGTTTCTAAAAACTTTTAAAATTACAAATGCTCAAATTGCATACACCAATATGATGCATAGAAATATCCCAGCATAAAAATAATTATGTTTCCTAACTAGTCAAGCATTCTATTCCCATTGTGCCCACCAGAGATCAAAGTGTAGCCTACAAGTAGGATTATAATAGCAGTAGATTCTCATTCATTTTTCTTAGCTCCTGGCATTCAGAGGATTGTATTTTATTTTATAATGACCAGGAGTAGCCCCATATCCATTTGAGTGGAGTTTGAACTGATTTACAAAGACATATCAAGCTTCCTCTCTTCAAACTTCAAGGTATTGGAAAACAATGACAAAACTGAAGTTTAGAGTGTGAATTTAAAAAAAGATACCATTAATAGCAATTTCTCCCAGCATATTGGTAAGAATGAGTGCGCTCCCACCACCTGATGCTATTTTATTCAACATAGGAAAAATTGGAAATATCAGCCACATGATTAATAAAAATTAGGTTTAACATAATTTCTGGAAGGATGAGAAATCCAAAACAGGAGAATTAAAAAACTTAAGATATCATCAGCAGAAAAATTATAGTCACTGTTTCAGGTCAATTTAAATCTATGCTATATTTTCTAATACACGATGGAGGAATTAAGAATTTAGTTTGGAGTGCTGTGATGCAGAAAGGTTTCTAGCTTGAAAGAAGAAACAGCCATTTGCTCAAAAGCCCCAGCATGCTTGTGGTGTGAAATTGAAATGGAGCTCATCTAAAGGCAGAATACCTTACGCAAGAATTGCTCTGCTCTTAAGAAATATTTTGCTGTGAAAAACCCAATGATCTTTCATGCAACCCAAAAGCTATTATTGTGCCGTGAGATTCCTCTGGATCTCCCCAAAAGGGTTGTTATTCCTGCACCAGCCAAAGCAAAGGGCCAATTTAGTTGCATACCTTTGTTCAGATGTGGAGCCAAGGTGGTCAGTTCCGGGGAGATCTGAAAATGCGTTAGGATCTGGAAAAGGAGGGACGGCTTTGGACGTACTTGATGTGCCTTGTTTTAAAACACAGATCTCTGCACAATTCTGAAGCAAGGCCTTATTGGCAGACCTTGGAGTTGTCCATCGGGAAATCCTGTCAGTTGATTTAGGAGTCCAGCCTGTAGGCAATGGATGATGAGCAATTGAATATTGTATTCTATTAATGTTACCTGTGATAAATTTTTGATTCTGGGCCCCACATCTGCAGATGATATGGGGGGAAAGGATGCTGAACACTTAAAATATGAATGTGTGTATGTGTGTGTGTACCCACACACCCACACCCACATGATTAAGTCATTCTCTATTTCAGATTGTGAAAAGTTTTAACAGAAGATTTGACCAATAGTAAGGCATTCTCCAGATGTCTCACTCAGCTTCCCTCACAACTTTGAGATAGATTAAACTGACTTCCCCAAATAAGCTTCATGGCTGGATAAGGATTTAAACCTGGGTTTATCTGGATGTAGCCAGACGTAGCCGGAACACAAGGGCCAAAATACCACATTAGGATTTTGACCTATGTGCTGGAGGCTTTTCCAGCCTCCACTGCAGAACAGAGTGGGAGCTTCTTGATGAAAAGCTTCCATTTGTAAGCATCGCTCCCTTGGGAAGCTCAGCTTGCTCAACAGTTTAGAACTCTTTCTCAAATGCTCTGCCTAAAGTTAGAAAAGTATTTACAATATATGTGGGCTTGGATGATGTTCCTTAAGCCAAGAATATGAAAAATCAAAGGGAGAAGTGGGTATCTATTGAAGAAACTGTTTTGAAATAAAGCAATCTTGTTCCCATTTAAATTCCTTATTTCAATTTTGATAAGGTAGGCCTCAACATATGACCACAACTGAGCCCACAATTTCCATTACTAAGCAAGACAGTTGTTAGGTGAGTTTTGTCCCATTTTACCACCTCTAGAGTCTGAGACTCTAGAAAGAGTACAGAGAAGAGCAACAAAGATGATTAGGGGACTGGAGGCTAAAGCATATAAGGAACGGTTGCTGGAATTTGGTATGTCTAGTTTAACGAAGAGAAAGACTAGGGGGGACATGATAGCAGTGTTCCAAAATCTCAGGGGCTGCCACAAAGAAGAGGGAGTCAAACTATTTTCCAAGGCGCCTGAAGGCAGGACAAGAAGCAATGGATGGAAACTAATCAAGGAGAGAAGCAACCTAGAACTAAGGAGAAACTTCCTGACAGTTGGAACAATTAACCAGTGAAACAACCTGCCTCCAGAAGTGGTGAATTCTCCAACACTGGAAGTTTTTAAGAAGAGACTGGACAGCCATTTGTCTGAAATGGTATAGGGTTTCCTGCCTGAGCAGGGGGTTGGACTAGATGACCTCCAAGGTCCCTTCCAACTTTATTATTATTATTATAAACCTTTCTTGCCACAGTTGTTAAGTGAAACACTGCAGTTGTTAATAGCAGTTATTAGGTGAATCTGGCTTCCCCATTGACTTTGCGTGTCAGAAAGTCGCAAGAAGTGATCACATGATCCTGCGACACTGCAACCGTCATAATACATGCCAATTACCAAGAATCTGCTACAACAGCTATAAGTGTGAAAAAAATAAGGCACTTTTTTTTCAATCTCAATTCTAACTCGGGTCATTAAATGAATGATTGTAAGTTGAGGACTACTGTAATTAGCTACCAACTGCTCTAAGGCACCCTACTTTCTGGATGTGGGTATCTGAAGACCCAATTGGTCCCATCACCTAGGAGGTAGAATACTCCACCATACTGAAGTAGGTAACCAAAATAATATAAAACAAAATATTTTAAAATAATATAAATAAATGTATTAGGGAATACTTGGAAGTTACAAATTGTATAAAATGTAGCAGGTTACATAGTGTTGGATGAGAAACACCATAATCATATAACAATATTATTGTGGCACTGCACTTGTTGTCAACAGGGTTTTGAGTACAATCAGAACATTATTATCTGTGAAGTCCCACTTATCTGGTCAGCCAGCTGCTTGCTCCAACTAAAACCCATCTATCCGATATGTACTGTATATATTAAGTGGAGGTGCTAAAGATTCCCCACCCCATGTGACTTTCAGGGAAGGTGGACTACAAGGTGATATTTCTTATGGAACATTTCTTTATGAAATAATTTGCCCTCAGAAACCTGGATGGTATCTTCCTTGATGTTATTGAGGAAAACAGTGAAACAGAGAGCTTTTAAATCTTTAATGCTGTGGAACTTGAACAGTGAAGCAAAATGAATTTGTTCTGAAGTTTTATAGTTTTGTGTAAACTACGAGGAATTCATGCGGAGTCAGCAAGATGTAGCTACTGCAATAACTATCATCATAAGACGTATGTTCTTGCACAAAGGCAGTGCTCTGGACTGACCTGGAAAGGGTTTGGCAGGAGATTCAATTCGGAAAAACCCTCCATCAAATATCCGTTCTGCTTCTTTTGGCGTTTCTTGGCCTGAAGCCTCTGCTGCCAACCCTTCTTTTTTCTTGTTCTTCATGGCTGCTTTTACAGCTGCAAGGCGTTTTCTGGCTGCTCTCCTTTCGCCAGACCCCCCTGCTGCTTTGGCTGTCCTTCGAAGGATGGGCTTTTTCTGGAAATCAAAAGATATCTTGGCAAAGCTGGTTATCGCCAGCCTTTAAAAACTTAGGGCACAAGGAATGCAACCAGACCTCTCTAGAGATCCTAACTGTATCGTGCAGACACTGCTCCGTCAGAGAGAGTGATAGACTCAACTCCAATGACATCTTAGACATTGTAATACAATCTTGAGTAGTCTGACAGAGTATAAGGCACTGTTTCCCCAACCATGACAACTTGAAGATGTGTGGACTTCAATTCCCAGAATTCCTTAACCAACCAAAATCTTCACGTTGCCAACATAGAGAAACATAGGGCATATGATCCAAAGAAAAATAAAACCCTATGCTCCTGATGCTATTACTATTAAAATTTGTATAACCACCCAAATCATCTAATCAACTCTGGGCAATTCACAACAGGCAAAAAGACAATCCAATAAAAGCAAGTTAAAAACCAATATACAAACATATAAAAACCACTCACAATCAATTTATAACAAAATCTTTGCTGGGAAGTATGACCTCTGTCTAGATCAGGGGTAGGCAACCTCGGCTCTTTTATAACTCATAGACTTCAACTCCCAGAATTCCTGAGCCAGCATAGCTGGCTCAGGAATTCTGGGAGTTGAAGTCCATGAGTCATAAAAGAGCCGAGGTTGCCTACCCCTGGACTCTAGATAAATAACAAAGTAATGGAGAACAGCCTCACCAGTTTGTTTCCTGGGTAAATAAACTTTTGTGAATAGGCCCTTCCATTCCTGCAGTCACTAAAAGAATGTGTGACTCTGTCCCAATCTACGATTGGATGCCCTCAAGATATTCTCAGCATTTCAGCTGTGCCTACCAGTCCAAAAGATTTGTCTGTCCCAGGGGATATCTCATCAGAGAAGACAGTGTTTCAGGTAGGAAAAAGATTAGTTCTACTCGGGATAGTCAGAGGCTGAGTGTCTGATATTAAGACTGCAATATGTGAAAGTTCAAATATACTTCCAAAGAGGGCATATTCTTCAGTCAAGCCTTCTGACTATCCAGGCAACTACTGTAGAATGGTTTATTAATAGAAGTAAAAGTAAATAATACAGACAAAAGCAGTTTTTTTTTCAAAAAATGTATTACAATTCCAAAATTGGAACTGCTTGTCATAGTATATTTAGCCAAACCCTACTCTCTGACTCACAAAGATACCCAGTACGAAGCCCTCTAATGCTAAATTATGATATGAGATGGCTTCACTCCTAGGAAACATTTAAAGGTCATCTGTCTCAAACTTGACTATAGTACTGATAAATTCAGCAGAGTATTGAATTATTCCGTTCCCTATCAGATTTCACAGTGTCAAACTATTCTTAGCAGCTAGCAAAACTCAGGAATGTCAAGGCAGGCAACCAAAAGATTAGCCATGGGTCTATATTAGCTTCTCCACAGTTTAAAGTTCACTGGAAATATAACTTACATATCAGATATCAGAAACTTTGATAAAAATCTCAACAATCAATGTATCTATTTGTTTACAACAAGCAAACTTGGGTGAACAGGGCAATAGAATGCATTAAAACAAAAATCTGAAGCAAGCCAAAAACCTGGAAGTGAAATGGCTACAAAAAGGAAAGCTGGACAAGAAAGGGATGATTGACATATATAGCAAACACGTCCATGCCCCCACAAATCACATTTTCCATTTTTGATCTGAATTGCTGTGCATCTCAGATTCGATTATAGGAGATACAGTTCTCAGAAGATGAACAGGTAGCTAAGTTTAATACAATTCTGGTCCATAAGAAACTTAATTGTGCCTTTTTCGCGCAGTTGCCTGTATCACTCAAGAAAGTTGCAGTTAGAAATAGTCTCAGTAATTACCTGCCATGCAAAATCACCCCCTAAAAGCAGAACCGGCAAAGACTCAAATACCTTGGCAGGTTTATGCGGCTGAGCATCATCCTCCATTTGCCACCCATTCATCTCAAGTTTCTTCAAGTTCTCAAATTTTGTATTTATGTCTTCTACCTGTTTGAGAAAAAGAAAAGTTGCAGAACAAAATTAAAGTGAACCAGATTACAAAAAAACCCTGCTTACATTTTAAAAAAGATATTAAGTGTTAAAAAGCATAGTAAGCTTCCTTAGGAAATAGTTTCACCTAGAAATCAAAGACTTTTAGCCATTTCTTAGGAATGTCTCGCAACATTGCATTGTATTCTGCTGCTTTGGGTGAATGAGACTTTAATATGGATTGCCAAATTTAATGCATGCTGGAGAACCCTAGCTTTTATTGTAAGATACAGATTTCAAGTTTACATGATGGTCAAAACAAACTTGAGTTTTATGTGTAGAAATTAATATGCTCTCAGCAGCCAAGGGATATGCACGTTCAAGCTAAAAAGTGCAATTTCCTTGTGGTGCATTTTTCCTAGTTAGGACAAGACTTCTCATTCACCTTTTTCATCAGTTGCAAAATCTGAATTACCAGGCTAAGATTTGTTTACTGTTGATTGAGCAGAGGTCTGGCCATTAAGTAAAGGTAAAGAAGACAAAGAGTCAGCTGAATGCAAACAGAGGTTTAACAGTTAAAAAAAATTACCTGAAAGTTTACCATATCCCAGAATCCATCCAGATCTGTGCACGTTGTCTCTTTCTCTCCACGTCTGAATTCACAATTATCTATCAGCCCTTCAAACTGTTTGAATCTCTCTGCCATCAACAGTCTGGTTTGCCCAATGGTTGTGCGGAGAAGATCTTTTGCTGGAAAAACAGTATTTTGTTGCATATAGTATATAAATTAAAACTACCGATATATAGAGGAAGGCTTCAATTCATGTAAATTTGAATGTGATATTCAAGTTAATGTATGCTGTAAATTGATTTTAAGTCATACCAGTATTTACTGTGGCCCAATATGCAAAACTAGCACCTGTGCAATTGAGGCTAGTGCATACACGGTTGCAATTTTAGATGCTGCTGATCTTTGTTTATGCAAAATGCAGAACAGGATAATTCCATCAGAGGAAAACAGTCAATGTGCAAGTGAAGAGGTTCACTCTCAACAAATCTGAAGATATCTTTTGAGCTATAGAAACTGTGAACTAAAAAAATTATGAATGCTGACCCTAACATTGATTAAAGCATGCAAACTCATTCTACCAGCATATGCATGAAGATTTAAAGAGGAAGCAATCAGTGTAAGTTAGCGTTTAGGAATGATACTTAGTTTTTATATTGCTTTTTGTGATTTTGTTAATCATAAATTTAAATAAGTAAATTATCTTTATCCCTTACTACAATATGTGATTAATATATTTACAACAATTTATATTAAAAAAATTTATTGCCTGTTCCATCAAGCTGGAACCAATACCACATTTTCCATTGAAATATCACTTCAAACAGTGTGAATTTGAATAATGCGGCTATTTTGTAGAATTCATTAACTACACTAATTGAGACCTACCTATAGATAAAGATATATGGGCTTATCAGAGTCACAGTTAAACTCAGGCAGCTGTTTATTTCTGACAATAATTTCATAAACCCTTTTTGTGTTTTGTCTCTTACCCTCCTCTGGAATATCCATTTCAACAGTTTTATCCCATTCAAGACAAAATGAGGTCAGTCTCTCGATCTCAGATTGAAGAATGTTTCTTTTAAAACAAAAGCACATTCACACCATTTTTCATTAGTTCAGTGAATGACCCATTTTTTTTACCCATAACATACTCAAAGGAACTAAAGTATAAAATTATAGTGCTTCAAAATCAATACCAATTAAAAATATTAATTTAAGTAAAAAACAACAACACATTATATAGAATACTTCTTGCTATTAAGCTAAATATTGGCTAAGGATGGACATGTTACAATTCTTTGATTTGAGAACTTCTGCTGCCTCTTTTCCTACTTAATCTAAACAAAGATAGGCAGAACATGCCGATTCACTTTCATACATGTAATATTTTTAAAAATAATTAGCGTTAAGGTTGCAATTCAGAAACATCAGTGCCTATACAGTAGTAGCAGCCTGGGAAATATGGTTCCAATAACAAGAATGATTTCTAGGCTAGGTAGGACTGAACAGACCTTTTTTGCTAGCCATTTTACTTCATTGCTTTTCATTCAAGGGAGAGAATAGATTGTATGGAAAATGCCATTCCTACCGTTCTGTTCACACTTTACTTAGACAATCAGCTTAGGTGCTAGTGCGGGACTGGTGTATAATTTTCAGAAATAGGCTTGCTTGGAAAGGTATATTCTCTAGCGCACAGTAGCACAAGTAGATATAATCTCATTTTAAACTCCAAGCAATTACACCAGTAGGTAAAATGGATTGGGTACCATTTCTATCCCCTAGTATCTATAGATAGCAAATCTGTTGTTTACTTTAATACAAAGGTGAATGAATGTCTTTGAAGAAAATATTTTAACAAGCATCCTTATTATCCAGGCAGTTTATCACTTTAAGTCCCTTTGAGCTTGTCTACAAACCTGAAATAGGACACGTCATGCAGGAGCTTTGTTGTTGGCTCTGATATTTCAGTTGCTAGAAGATCTGGTTGCTGCACACCGCTCTCACTTTCAAAAGTAACATTATCCCTCATCTCATCAGGCACATGTCCTAGGAAAAAAAAATTACACAGAAAAATTGCAGAATCTGTATAAAATATAGGAAGAATACAATCTGCAACTAAACAAGCTATAGTTGCTCTTTAAGTAACCATCAATAAAATGTAAACCATCATATTAGCCAAAGTATTAGTATTTTGCATATTTAAAGTTGCAATTATTTAGTTAACCAACTAAATAATGCAAGGGGGAGGGACGAGGGGTAGCCTATTACCCCCAAGTCTGCTTATGGTCTCTGGTTTTGTTTTGTTTCATTTGCTGGCCCTGGAACCTGACTATCTAATTGCCAAATTTAATATTCTGACTTTTTAAAATAAATGCAGAGTAATGGTTAAGTCTAAATAGGCTTAACACAGAAAACAAGTTGCCCTCCACCAATGGAATTCTAAATGCTGTCCATATGGCTGATGCACCCTCAGTCATACTGCATCATCACCATCCCATCCTCAGGGATCCCTCAAAAGATCAATGGGTTTGAGTAAAATCAAAATCCCCATCCTTAATGCATTGCTGCAGGGTCTGAATGTGCCAATAGGGTGATTCTGAGCATGAGTATGCTTATCAGTACTTAGATCAAGAACATTTTCCTGGAAGAATCCAGGGAACAAAGCAACTTCATTAAAGAGGTATCAGCAGATCACTGTTCAGTCGCACCCATTCCAAAGTACTTCTTCAGCTTCACTGAAGTATAGCACATCCCTGCCTGATAGCTACTGTTTGTCAGCACTATAAATCAAAGACTGAAGTGGAGAAAAAGGCATCTTGCCTAAAGGCAAATGAGCATCTATAATGGGACTTCTCTCTCTCACACACACACCCTTTTAAAGTTTTGGTCTCTTAGCACCAATGGTACAGACATTTTCTTAGATATACCTCCTTTCGTTTCTTCCAATAAATCCAGGGCATACTGGTGTCCTTCAGTGGTTTCCTTTGTCACATCTGGGTTAGGGGATAACTGAGGATCATAATCTTGTCTTCCTTCTTTGTTGACTTCACTAGTAATAATAATAATAATAATAATAATAATAATAATAATAATAATAATATGATCAAAACTGAACATGTATGGAAAAAGAAGTCTGTTGTTATATCAAATGTGATTGTAGCCCTCAGAGCAATACCTAAAGAACTTCCTCAATGTCTGGAAATATTGAAATATTTATCAGACTTGGAACACTCTAATTTTACAAAAAAACAACAACAACCCTAACCTACTTGGAACTGCCTATATTCTTAGAAGTTGCCTTAATAATTCTTAGGTCTTTGGTTAGGATTTGAATTATTATGTTTCCACCAGATTTAAACTGTAAATTTAACTGTAGATTACCCTCACATCACGATAATATCATTTGACATGATATCCACATGAAAGGCTCTAATGCTGGGAAAGGTAGAAAAAGAGAAAACCCAGCAGAAGATGGATGGACTCAGATACTGGAGTGATTGGGAGGCTGTTGGGAAAATTGAAAGAATAGGTTAGAGATAGTTATGGAAAAAGCCTATTTATCTGGTTGTTAGTGTTGAAAACAACTTAACGACACACAATGAAATCTATGTTATGGTTCTATTTTTGTACGCCTACTTGAATTCAAAGTTTGCTCCTTATAATCAAGTCTCTGCATAGCTTTATTACAGGTATACTCCCAAAATTAGCTTAAATAACTGCATCATCTGAGAGACCAATACTATTTTGATTTGGTATCTCCATTTGAAAGACATCCTGGTCCTCATATTTCACAGAGCTCTAAACAGAAAGCCACTATAGATAGCCAGAAGCAACCAATTCATACACAGCCTTGAAAAGTTTTGAGGCATTTTAAGAAGAAACTAATTGCAACAGGAATAAAGAGAACTGGAAATTAACAAGTGAGGAAGTGGGAATAATTATCTTCCTTAGCTGTTTCCTCTATGAGCTTGAAACTGAAGCAGCATTAAGCAAGGGGGGGAAATCAACATAGTTTGAACAGATTCATAAAATACTTTATAAGAAAGTCTGAAATGGGATATCCTTACTTGATTGTTTCTGAGGGCCTCCAGGAAAGATTGGGTGATAAGAACACATTTGCCTTGGAAGGGGACATTGGTTTCACTTTGTAGCTGGTCAAGCCTTTGGGAGGTTTAAAGACAAAATTCTGAGGGGCAAATGAACGATTTCTTTTTGGGGGTCCTGAGGTGTTTTCTTTCTCAAGGGAGTCCTTCTGTTCACTGCTTGCAGCCGATTGGAGCTTCACCTCTTCTTTCTCTTGTTCCATTAGAATATCTTGATTTGTATTGTGCACTACCTGATAAAACATACAGTGATTTCTTTTTCAATTTAAACACACATATATAGTTTTTTTCTGGAAAATATTAGTAGGTAACATTCCAATTTCATTTGTCTCTAGGTCATATTTGAGAATGTGATGCATTTTAAAACTTTAAACCTACTAATTTAAAAAACACAAGCAATTGGGGAATATTTCCATCTTCACGATTTGCCTGAATATAAGCTTGAACTCAGATGAGTTGAATCAGCAAAACTTCACTATTTCAGTTTAGGCAAGTCACAGTTTTTGATTTCTGAACTGCTATTAGGGATAATAGCAGCATACCACTTATGGTAATAAAAATTATACTGTGAAAAAACAAACTTACTGTTGTCCGTTCCTTTATTATCTCTTTCTGCTGCTTTTCTTTAATTGTAACTCTTTTCTGTGGCAGATTACCTAAAAAAGAACAACTGAACATTATTCCAAAATGTTTCACCACAAGGAACTCAAAATAACAACAAAAAGCAATGGAAGATAACTATTTTATAGAAGCAGAGACAAAAATACATCGGAAGTGTAATAAAAACAGAATTCGAATCCAGAACGCCTACAGTAAAATTATCAAGCAGGTGGCATCATGTAGATGATCTTGTTTGCACTTAGTAGATCAGTGAGATCATGCCCGATTATAAATTGGATAGGAGACCATCAAAAATACACAAACTGAAAGCAAGACTGGGAAATTGAAATAACATCCCAGAAGTAGGCCATGACAAACCAAGGAAATTACATGGCTGTGCTCATATATCGCTAGAAATTGAATCTGCATCAAGGATATTTTTACCTTCAGTTGTTCATGTAAACTACTTTTGTACAATTGCACCCACCTGAAATTATAGTTGGTTTTGATGCTTGTGGTATTCTGGACTTAGCCGCCACTGTTGCTCTTGTTATTCTTCCATGTGTGATTCTTGAGATGGCAGACTGCACCTCTGAAAAATGGGAGAAAGCTGTTCAATCACAAAAATCTTAGATGTTCTGTAAAATGCAAGGATAGATACCTTTTTTTTTTGCACGACAAAAATTAAACAAAGTTGATTGGACCATGTCACACAATTGGTCAGGGCTGGGACTTTCTAGATATTTTGGTACTAAAACCACTGCAGAACGTACACTATAGTTATTGTGTATTTCCTGCTCCGCAGTGATGTGAAACTGCATTACCAACGTCTGGCTGTTTCCTCACCAAAATTTATAAGAGCCACTGGAGCCCTTATTAAATAAGGACAAAGAATTCATACCTTTACTCTCTTTTTTGGAAGGTTTGTCTATGTAGATTTGCTTCTGTTCTTGATGAGCTATCTGCCAGTTGAAGCCCTTCCTAGTACAGCTAGATGCAACCTAAAGAAATATAAATATAAAAACACACCTCGTTTTTAAATAAGAAAGCAATCACACTGTGTTATCCATTTAATTCCAGTCTATAAGATGTTGACTAGCCATTTACTCCATCAGTGACCTGTTTTTGATCCAGCCTTTTAAAACTCTCTGTTTAGTCACCTGGTATGTGCCTTAAATGTCTACCATCAAACAGCAAGCATTACAAAAATTGCTTCAGTAACAAGAGCATTTCAAAATGCAGTTCTTAATTTTATATAAAACTGATAGCCTGGTAAAACTTTCTGCTGAGAATATACCAATAGTGGTACTTAAAATTTTGGGCACATAACATCTAGTAGTGCTTTAAATCAAAATAATCATTCTAAATGAATATACAAGATCTAGGATGCAATCTAACCCCATGTCTAGAAAAGAGATGGAAAAAACATAAAGCACGTGTCTGTTGATCAGCACTCTTTTCCATTCTTCATGTTCTAAAACAAATAGCTCATGATTAAAAAAGTTTTCACCATCTTTTTTGATATGGCACAAGACTTCACAGAACCCTCTGGGCAAGTTTCTAGACCAGTGTATCTCAACCTTGTCGACTTTTAAGATGTGTAGGTTTCAACTCTTAAAATTCCTCTGCCAGCATCCTCTAAGTGTTACATTATCCACTTGAAAGGAAGAATACACTAATGAGGAATTTAAGATTTGTGTTGAATTCCTGAATTTGTGTTTTGTTTTGTTTTTTTAAAAATCAGGAACATTTTGAATAATGTGCAGCCAGCCCCCTCCTGGTTTCTGGAGGCTGACTGCACCCCCTTTGCTGCATCTGCCTTAAAATCAAAGCAGGACTTCAGCATGGAGTGTTTGCAGGACAGGGTATTTGCAGCCAGACCTCAGAGACAAGAGAACTCTCTCATGTGGGCTGGTTGCAAATGCTCTTTGATTCTGAGACAGGCCAGCCCCCAGAAAGTGGAAGGAGTCTTTTCGGCAGGTGGCAGTGGCTTGCCACCTTCCCTGCTGGCTTCCTTACTGACTTTTTGGGGGAAGCTGGCAAGGAGATCATATGATCATGGGGCACTTGGCTGGAAGTGGGAATGGGTTGCCAAGTACCCAGATCACAATCACATGACTGCGGGGTTGCTGCAATAGTCATAATTTCAAATGGTTGTTGAATGAATGGTTAAATGAGGGCGACCTTTATTTAACGAACTTCAGAGCATCAAGAAGTTGGAGAAATAGATCTCCTTGTCCAAACCCAGCCCCACCCCAATCATTGTCTGGATTAGGAACAGAACAATTCAATTTACATGATATATTAATATCTAATACTCCTTACTATAGATCAGAAAGCACAAACCCCCATTCCCGTTTTTTTTGCTAAAAATAATCATGTATTGATTCATCAATGTTTATTTTCTAAAACTGAAGTAGGATAGGTTTAATTCCGGGTATTGTAATACACCACAAATTAGTTAGTTACTAATACTTCATGTATAATCTAACTCTATTCATCCCAATTTAATTGCCACAAATGTGACAGCACATTTTTGAAATTAACACGCAAATGGCATATGATCAAAAACAAATATGTAAGACAAACCGCTGATAGTTGTGGCTTCCTTGGTTCTGGCAATTGTTTTGCTTTTGACCTTGTAATTCGCATGACAACTGGAGTTTCCTAGGAACAATCCAGAAATAAGAATGAGCAAATTCCAATCTCCATATTACGGTATATGTGTAACTTTTAGTAAGAAACATTTTTGGAATAATCAGAAAGCATTTAGGAATTTTCATGTGACTTTTTAATGTCTTATTTTGCTCCTGGTTATTTATTTTCTTAATTACTGTTGCTTGACTACTGATATTTTAGTATGTGCTTTTCAGGAGTTCTCCAAAAACAATTTATAAAAATGTTCAAATAAAACATTTTTTGAACTAAAGTAAATATAAAGGATTGCTGAAGGGTAAGTTTAAAACATATGCAGTTAAATCATTGATGTAACTATGTACTTTATCTGGAAACTGAAAAAGCTCTGTGTTCACATAAACTGCTCAATTATCTCATTCCAACTGAATTTTCCACACTTTTGTATAACAAATAATGCCCCCCTTTCATGTATTGATTAGTTTTATTTTATACTTTCTTCCAAATATTTTGGGTTACCTACATGTGCACCTGGGCATTTTTCTCATAAAAGTCCCTACAGTTTGCATATGTATGTGTTACTGACTCAAGATTATGGAATCAAATTCATGGTCAAATGCAGATTTCAATTACACCCCCACCATCCCCTCAGTAGTTTAAATCTAAAGTAACACAACATGAAAGTATCATCTAATACTACAAAATACTGTGCAATGTAAAACTAAATATGTTGAGCTATAAGAATCATTTCACCAAATCATATCTATAGCTCTGAAATACTGTACAATAAAATACTGTACAGATTTGTGCATTAACTCAATGAAACTTTGATTATTTAAACTAGGAAAGCCATCTAACACAGAACATGCAGACTTTTCCCTTCAAGTATAAAGACCAATTGGACAGAGAAACTGCTTCTTCCTAGCCTAATCATGTAATAGCCTGTTTGGTCTGAAAACAAGAGCAGAATATCAAGTCTCTATTCGCTTTGATGGAATGAATTCTACCTATTTGGAAGTGATTGGAAAAAGGCTGTTTGTGAGCCAACCATGTGTTTATCTTATCATTCCTTCACTTGAAAATTGGAAATGAAAACTTATTCATAGTTCCTCTTGAATTTAAATAAGGCAATCTGACAAAGAACCAATTTAAAGACTTTGCCTTTCCTTGGAATATTCTGGTGAGCATTATGGCACCTCACATAACAAGATCATGATCTGGCGATTGTAAATAGATCTTATATTCATGTAACCTTTCCTTCCTACTTTATACACAAATCTCCTTTCCCTTTCTGATCCATAGAAGCTATTATCCATCAAACTACAGATAGCCTTGGACTTATTACAATTGGGACTGGAATCTCAGTTGTTGTGCGAAGCAGTCATTAAGCAAGATGCCCATGTGACTGCTTACTCAACGATTGTAATCCCAGTTTTCCAAGTTGCAGTCATTAAGTGGAGTAAAAGAGCCCTCTGCTGAAGGAGGACAGGCAGCTCATCACTGTGCATAGAAGGGAACTCATGTGCTGGGCTGGAGAAATGAAATGGGGGTCACAAAGACCTCTTCATTTTTCCAACCCAGTGCATGAATGCCATACAGTCTGAAAGAGGTCCATTCTGAAATTGAAGCAGGATTTTGGCATGGAGTATTTGCGGCATGGGGCATTTATAGCCAGCCCCCAGATACAAGAGGACTCCCTCTGGTTCCTAGGGGCTGACTGCAAGCATACTGTCCTGCAAACACTCAATGCTAACATCCTGCTATGATTTCAGGACAGATCCTTTTCAGCCAGCCCCCCTAGAAATCAGAGGAAGTCATCCTGGCAGGCAGCAGATGGTTGCAATTTTCCCTGTTGGCTTCCCAATTGACTTTCTGGGGAAGCCAGCAGGGAAAATTGCGAATGGTGAGCACAGGATCGCAGGATGCTTGTCAACCTATTGTAAATGCAAATGGATTGCCAAGTTTCCAGATTACAATTATGTGACCCTGGAGGCCCTGCAACAACCATAACTTTAGGCATGGGTCGTAAGTCCCTATGCACAGTGCTGTCATAATTTTGAATAGTCACTGAACAAATTAGTCATTAAGCAAGGACTAAAACCAGAAAACCAGAATTTCATTTCCAATTCTAAATATGGACAAACAAACAAGAAATGGAAAAGCCTAAAGTGTTTAAGAAGTTCAGAGAACTTATGAAGTTCAACTCATGCTTTATTAACCCAACATATGAATTAGCTGTTTCAGGCAACTTGGGCTCAGTAAAGGAATACAGAATGCTTTGGAACTAAGCTTAAGTATAAAATTGTTCTCACCTTCTCTTTTGATTTGTTCAATACTGGAATCTGTGATGTTTTAGAGAGAAAAGCAGGGAGATCTGGTTTGAACTGTCCACATTTAAAAATAGGTTTCTCTCTCTGCTCCTTCAACCTGCGAAGTTCTTTTTCAGTCTTGTAGCGTTGGAGCATGTCCATGCGCTCTTGTTCACGAGTCTTGACTGCAGCAGCTAAAATTTAACAAATGCGAGTTAAAATAAAGTACATAAAGTACGATATCAAAATTAAAACATATCTTGAATAGTTAGAACAGTAGACTCAAATAAAAAAGAGGTAAAAACAATGTCCCACAATTAGATACACAAAAAACAAAGTACAGAAAAAGGCAGAAAGACTTATACTGGCAACAATATATGGGAAAAATATCTAGCCAATTTAGATGATTGCAAGTTAAATAGCAGACAGTATCTACAAAACAAGAAAAAAATCAGGCTAATTTAATAGTAGCACGATATCCAGAACATAAGAAATAATAGTCCAAGTCGAATAGTCTCAGTCTATGTTGCTCAGGTCAAATGCCAAACCATGTTCTGGGCATCATGTTTTAACAACACTTACATGAAGAAGTCTCTCCAGAATAATTGAACAAAGTGAGTTTGGTGAGAAACAATTAAGAGCTTGGATATATAGCATAGAAGAATAAAAAATTAAACTTAAACATAGCAGATCTCAATTGTCCCAGGGACAAGAGCAGAATAAAAAGTGAAAAATCATTCTACACATTAGACACATAAAGTAAGAATTGTTTCAAGAGGCTTTCTTTGTGATAAATATTTAAACAACAAATTGTTAAAGATGCTACAACATTGTAAATTCTGCACTGATTTTAAAACATCACAGAAACTAATAAATTTAATCCAAGTGTAGGCTAAAACCAAAAGAGGTTTTAGAAGTACAGGAAGTCCCCGGGCTATGAACCTGTCTTATGAACAACACCTAGATATAAACTTAAAATAGTGGTCAGTTGACTGGCAGTGAGATTCAACTCAAAAAGAGAAAGGCAGATGCATGCCGGCAGTCTCTCTCTCTCTCTCTCTCTCACACACACACACACACACACGACATCTCTTTCATGCACACAGTTGCAGACACTGCAAAGTGAGGAGGCCCTGGCAGTGTCTCTTTTTCTTGTGCACATGACTGCCAAGGAGGGCCTTGATGCTGCAGGTAGGGAGGCTATGGCTGAATAGCACAACACCACCTATTTTTCCAATGCAGCATTTCAAAGCAGAATCGGACAACTCGCTGTGGCCACAGGGCAACTCACTGTGGGACAATTCAACAATTCAATTTAATTATTTAATATAATTAAAAAAATTATTTTTGTCATTCACATTTCATTTTGTCCCTCCTTGGGCATCCTTTCTTTAATGATTGTATTCCACCATTTCTTGGATATTAGTGTAACTCTTGTCCTGCAGCGAGTAGGCCATAGCGAGTTCCTCGTGGCAGACGTAGACCCTGTCGAAGACCCCTCCTGCATGTCTCCCCACTTGCAGACACCTGCAGTCTCCACCCCACTCGGTGTCTGTGCACACTCTGGTCTGTTTTCAGCAGTTCATAGTGAGACAAACATTTCATAAAATAACAGTTTGGGTACGAATTCAGCTTGTAGGACAGACTTAGAAATGAAACTTGTTCTTAACCTGGGGACTTGTTGTATTGAAAAAGATAACAAAATAACTTAGTAAATTTAGGAAGAACAAAGATAAAAACCGAAAACAAGTCTGGGTTAATATTTAAAAAGCTTTTACTTACTTGGCTTTGGCACACCTCTTTTGCTTTTTTCACCCAGCTGAGAAGTAACTTTGTCTCTTGATGGCTGTATATTCACATCAACTAGTCCAAATTGCCTGCCCTTATTAAATTCCTTGTGTCTATTCTCTTTTTGAATTGTAGACTTTCGGCGAACAAGTTTTGTCTTGAGTGTATCGATGCTCAGATCTTTTTTGTACCGAGTGGAAAAATTAGTGGTCATCTTAATCTAGCTATAAAATAAGGGCAAGCAGCATTTTACATTACAGAACTTTGCTGTGCTATCTGAAAATTTTACTGACAAGCAATTTGTTTCTATGCAAATTGGTAAATCTATGCAGGTAACAAATAGCAGAATGTACCACTGTCATACCCCAAGCAATGTAACTTTTTTTCACAGAATGGTTGCTACATCTTCAATAATTTTAGTTACTATTTTCTATGTATCTCTAACAATCTTTCTGGAATAGGGCAACCAGAAAAGTACACATTACTCTAAATGCATTTACACCCTACATCAGTGGTGGCGAACCTATGGCATGCGTGCCAGAGGCAGCACTCGGAGCCCTCTCTGTGGGCACATGAGCCGTCACCCCAGCCCTGCCTCCTCCCGCAGCCCCATCCTCACCAGCAGCCCCCCTGGAGGAGAGTCGCCCCTGGGCACAGCCCGCATGGAGCAGCGCAGCCAAGGAGATAGCTGGCAGCAGGGACAAAACTCCGTCCTTGTGCCCCATAGCATGCAGATGATGCTGCAGGGTATGGATGGAGGGCGTGGCTGTCATGGCGATCTGCTGCGGTGGGCCATGGAGGCGGTGAGTGGCCCTGCGGGTGGGCGGGGCAGGGGGTGGGTGGGGGCGGAGCAGGCAGGGCGGGAAGCTGAGTGGGGGGCGGTTTTTGGGCACTCGGTGTCTAAAAGGTTCGCCATCACTGCCCTACATGAATGCTTTATACAGGTAGTCCTCGATGTACAACTATTCATAGTTTACAGCAACACTGAATGGACTTACAGTGGGACTCTGAAGTTATGGCAGTTGCTGCTTCCCCATGGTCATGTGATAAAGATTTGAGCGCTTGGCAGCCCATCCGTCTTTCCCTCTCAGGGGTGTTCCAACTCTCCCCACCCACCTATGTTCCCCCCCATCTCTGCCCCTTTGGCCCCTGCACTTTGTGGCCCCTGCCGCCCTAGCTGATCTCTGCTGTCTTCTTGCTCCCACTGCTGAACAAGCATGCCTGGAATGGCTCGTTGTGAGGCAGCTGCTGGCTGCACAAGGCTCTCTTCCCCAGATTGCACACAGTGGTTTCCTCACAAGACCTGGGGAAGATGGCCTCCCCATGGCCAGCAGGTGCCTTACAAAGGGCCAGACCAGCACGCTTCATCAGAGCAGGAGCAAGAAGATGAGTGAAGTCCAGTTGGGGTGGTGGAGCACAGGGACGAGGGGCTTTTGGGGATGCTGCGGCTTTCTGCTACACTATTGGAGCTTCCCAGGAATGCCGTGGCTTTGCACAGCACTGTTGGAGCTTCCTGGGGGTTCAGAGGCTTTGCACTGCATTGCTGGCTTGAGCTGGGGTGGCTAAGCCTTTGCCATGCAGCTTCTTACAGCCCCAGAGCTGCAGTGCATCAAGAAGGTCCTAAACCACTGTGACTAGCAAGCAGCCCAGAGCCATGTGAATCTGGGACTGCTTGCCACTACAAAAGACAGGGCTCAAGGTGGCTAAAATGGAAAAGTTGCAGGGGGGGGGGGAGAAATAGGCAGTTGGGGGGAGTTGAGGAGAGACAATCCCTTACCCAGGAAAAACCAAGGCTTGGGGCTGGGAGAGATCAAGCTGTGAATAGCTTGGAGCGGGGTAGGCCCTCATCTAATGATCAGTGGAAGTCACTTGATAGCAACCGGCAATGAACTACTTTTCACTTAATAATGAAAAATTCCCCATCCCAATTGTAGTCATATGTCAAGGATTACCTGCAATACTGGCAGAAGGCATTTCTTTTTTCACAGTTCCTTTCTTAAATTCCCAAAACCAGACCACTGGCAGCTCAGATATGCTACATCTGCGAGATCTTTGGTGCTCTCTGAGCTTGATGGTTTTCCTGCAAATGTTTCATTACCAAACTAGGTAGTATTATTAAGAAACCCACCAATCTCAGAGAGCACCAGGGGTCTCATAGTTCAACCATGAGCTACAATTTGGAAATAAGCCTCCGTTTGGTTATCAATGACAGACACTCGCAGATACAGAACTTTTGTTATGCACATTAGAAAACTACAACATTGTATTACTTTTCGACATAATCCTCCATTCAAATTGAGGCACTTGTCATAACATTTTACAAGGTTTGAAATTCCTTAGTAGTAGTCGCTCGGCGCCAAATTTGGGCTATGGGGGGGTGATCAAAAACATCCCAACGGAACTGCTTCAAAAGTTCTTGGGTGTGTCTAGCGGTGGCGGGCGAGCATTATTGGGAACCAATACCACACTGGAGGTCAGCATATCCCGATGCTTGTTATGGATGGCTCGTCTGAGTTTTAGTAAGATTTCACAGTAGACTTCTGAATTGATGGTTGAAACTTCACTAGTAGTACTCCTTTGGAATTTTCACATTTGGCGGGCTTTTCTATGGCACCATTTCTGGTGTGGTGTTGATTCACGATAATGTTCGCCCGCACACCGCTAGATGCACCGGAAAAAGGAAAACTAAACTGCAAACCAAACTATTCAAACTAAATCCCAGAATCAAAGAGGTATGAGACCTGAATGAGTGGTCAACATGCTCAGCTGCCCACTATCTATTGCAGAATACAATATTCTACAGAAAGGCCTCAACTTCAGGCCAGATTATACTAATCAACTTGAAGTCTTTACAGCCCTAGAAGAAGCTTTTAAAACCCAGGACCTCTCATAGAGACTCAAGAAAGCATCAGACAAACTATCATGCTACAGATCAGAAAGAAATGGGAACAGAACCTACTTAAAGCAGAGGATAGAGCAGCTTCCCAAACCGAAAGGACCATTTGATCATCATCCTACCAGCGGACAAAGGCCGAACCACAGTTAGCATGGTATAGTATATAAAAAAGCCAAAGGCAGACATGTCCAAAGTCCGGCCCGCGGGCCATTTGCGGCCCGCGGCCCGGTTTAATCCGGCCCTCGAGCAGCCCTCCCTGCTCTATATAAATGCGGCCCTTCCACGGCCCTCCGGCAAGTCCCATGAAAGAGAGAGAGAGAGAGA
>NW_015387839.1:119091-120207 GCF_001527695.2 Protobothrops mucrosquamatus
AGAGAGGGAGAGGAAAGAGGCATAAAATAATTCATTTGCATTTAATTGTAATGGTTCAAAGAATGTTCGGAAAAATGTTCGGCCCTCCAGCACGTTCACTTCATCCAATCTGGCCCTCTTTGAAAAAAGTTTGGACACCCCTGGCCAAAGGATTACTGAAAGACAAAGAAACTTACATCCTAGTGAACCCCAATCTAATACAGAAACTAGACAATTGAATCAAAAGAACTCTCAGTGATTTCCAAGAAAGGTCAAACTGCTAAAAAACAGTGGTAGATGAAAAGCCCCATCCCCCAATGCTTTTATGGATGCCCCCAAAACACACAAGCTACATATACCTCTCTGACCAATTGTATCGTTACCAATGCACTAATGATGTTACCTAATTTGATAATGAAACATCTGCAAGAAGTCCACCAAACTCAGAGAACATCAAGGACCCCAAAGTTCAACCCTGAATTATAAATATTCTATTCTACGCTGTCAAGTCTGACTGGGGATAGCTGCCCTAAGGCATCTTCCAGAGCTTACCTGGAATCAGTGGTGAGCATTTTATCCAGGACTTTTTGCAGAAAGAAAACAACTGTACCTACTTTCAAATACTGTACCTATTCTAACATTTTAAAAAAGTTAAAGGGTCAGGATCTAGCAATCTACAGTAAGTCATAGAACAGAATGTAAACACTTAAGAGTCTCTTTGCTTTCTAACATTTTGTCCTATTGCAAAGTAAAATGCAAAATGCAGAAAAACACAATGTTAATGTTGTTCGTCCATCGATTTCGATGAAGACCTTGACATCTTGTGGATTGTGGACCATCAACGGTGTGTCCATAGATGGCTGATTAGACCGATGTTAGCACGGAATGTTCTGCCACATACTGAACAGAGAAATGTGGACACTGTTGCTTCAGCATTGGCAGCTCTGGCTTTACGGAGTGCTCGCTTCTCTTGTGCCAAGATTGTCCTCCTGTGTTCATATGTCTGGCACCCCTGGTAAACCAGGGTACGCCATGTCGGTCGATCATGCGCCAAGAGTTCCCAAGAGATGGTGTCGATATCCAGGGACTTGAGAGATGCTTTCAGCGTGTCTTTGTATCGCTTCTTTTGTCCCCCGT
>NW_015387839.1:120396-143015 GCF_001527695.2 Protobothrops mucrosquamatus
CCTATTTTAATAGGTCTCATCCGCTCAATCCGCCAGAGTCTGTCTTCACATGCTCGGGATAGACAAATCCTTTGCTCACCGAATGTCAAAGACACAACGGCTACTCTCGACCTGGTTTGGCCAGCCTGTCGAAGCTGTTGTCCGGGGTGTGGCCGCTGCGCATGTTACAGCTACTAGGAGCCACAGGTGAGAGCTGAGTATCAGGTGGGGACCAAAGGTGTACGAGCTGCCCTAAAAAGGGCACGACATGCTACTCCTCCCTGAAAGGCTGAACTGGAACTACAGCTTATCTAGCTAAGCAACTTGTCTCTCAGAGCAAAGGAGAAGAGCAATAGTTCCCACCAAAAGTGAACTACAGCAACTTATGTTCAGTGAGAAGCTGCCTTCAATCCTGGATTTTCCTTATAGTCTGTAAATAGAGCAATTCTACCTCTCTTAGTATAGCTGGGAATTAAAGATCTACTGGCAAATTAATGTCTTTTTCTATGCTGCTGTATTGGGTTTCAAGGAATCTTTCCATTAATGGCAGGAAATAAATTACAGCAGCCCTTGGGGAAGATGGGACCTGAGATGTAGCATATCCAATTCCGTAACAAATCCCTACTTTTCAGCTCAATACCAACGGTGTTAATATATTACTTCCCCAGTAGAATGGCATTTACTCTACTTCCTGAAGCCCTTCCACTAGTTTTGGGAGAGATTGGATTTTCTTCCTCATATTTGTGAAAGGCTAAAACAGTGGTGGCGAACCTATGGCACGGATGCCAGAGGCGGCACTCGGAGCTCTCTCTGTGGGCACATGTGCCGTTGCCCCAGCCTTACCTTCCCCCATGACACCCTCCTCTCCAGCAGCCCCCCTGAAGGAGAGTCACCCCCGAGCGTGGCCCACACGGAGCAGCGCAGTCAAGGACATGGCAGCCAGGCAGCGTAGACAAAACTCTGCCCTCATGCCCCATCATGCACAATTGATGTTGCGGGGCGCGGGCAGAGGCGTGACCACCATAGTGCTGCTGGGCTGCCTGGGCGATCTGTGGCGGGCCCTGGAGGTGGTGAGTGGTCCTGTGGGGGCAGAGCAGGGGCGGGACCAGTTTTTGGGCACTCGGTCTCTAAAAGGTTCGCCATCACTGGGCTAAAACAAAGGCAGTCATTACAGAATATATTGTAGTGCAATCCCAGCATTTCCAACTGGCATAACCAAGACCACCACAAATGGGGTGATGGAGTCCCAGTGCAACATATCTGGAGGACACGGGTGGCTCTGGCTCATAAGTTTTAAACTACAATGATATTGTTCTGGTTTCTTATACCACTAACATGCTTTGTAATTGTCTTCATAGAAGCTGAACAGCCCAGCTTCACAGGGTTGATAAGGTTTAATTCTTTATTTATGCTTTATGGTAACAAAATAGCAACAAAGAGGCATCAATGTTGGCTATTTTTTAATTTTATAAATGTTTGTGGCCCATCTTGCTACAAGGTGATTCTTAATCAATACCTATTTCAGCCAGAGTTTGAAATTATTTTTATCCTGCTATTATTTTGTATAAGTACCTCCAGACAACAAATCAGTATCAATACTATTTCCCCCACAATAACAACCCTGTGAGATGGATTGGGTTGAGGGAGTGACTGGCTCAAAGTAACTCAGCTAACTTTCAGGTCTAAGGCAGTACTAGAACTCACTGTCTCTGGGTTTCTAGCTTGATGCCTTAAAAAAGGATAGAGAAGAGCAACGAAGATGATTAAGGGCCTGGAGGCTAAAACATATGAAGAACAGTTGCAGGAACTGGGTAGATCTAGTTTACTGAAAAAAAGGACTAAGGGTGACATGATAATAGTGTTCCAATATTTGAGCGGCTGCCACAAAGATGAGGGGATCAACCTATTTTCTAAAGCACTAGAAGACAAGACAAGAAACAAAGGGTGGACACTAAGCAAGGAGAGAACCAAACTAGAAATAAAGAAAAAATTCCTAACAGCGAGAACAATCAACCATTGGAACGGCCTGCCTTCAGAAGTTATGCGTGCTCCATCACTGGAGTTTTTTAAGACGAGACTAAGTGGACGATTATTGTCTGAAATAGTACAGGGTCTCCTGCCTGAGCAGAGGGTCGGACTAGAAGACCTCCAAGGTCCCTTTCAACTCTGTCATTCTGTTCTGTTCAAAGTACCAGACCAAATGTCTGCTTCGAAATACATACAGACCTGGTCTTCATCCGCCCCGATTCCAAAGTCCATTCCCACGACCCACCATTGCCCCAACCACGTAACCCCAGCCCGCATCCATTTCTGAGTCGTCCCTGAGGAACATCGCCATACCTCACGGCCACACACAACGTCCGCACCCAGCTAGATCCACGCGCGAGTTTGAACTGCTGATCAATCCAGCAGGCTCGGTAAGAGCCCCGATTCAAATTTTTGTTGCCGTTTGTAATTGGTCGTTGAGACAACAATACTGCGTTTTCATTGGTTATATTCTTATTCTCTGACGTCAGTCCGTCTACCATCGGAAAGATGTAATTGGAAGATGGTGCGGGGCTTTTATTGGTGCCCTAATAAAAAGTCCAGCCCCCCGCCGAGCCCGGATTGGTTCGAAGATTTCATATCTCGATTGTTGCCGCTCCACCGGTTATATATTTCTTTTTTTTTTCTCGGAGCAGTTGGGCGTAAAGAAAGTGAAGGCGGGAAACGTTACGATATTTGTGTTCATATCTGACAGTACGATCCTAAACTACACAAGCAGAGGGAGGGGTAGTAAGTATTGTGGAAAAGTTGCAGCCCATCAATTTCCCCCTTCCTTAATTGGGGAGCACTGTTTTAATTGTCAGACCTCCGGCAGGGTTTTGTTTTTTTTTTCATTTCCTACCTAAACTCTTCTCTTGAGAATTAACATTTGGGGTCATTCTGACTGCTGGAAAAACACTGTCCAGCCCCTTGGTTTCAATTCTATTCGATTACTATTAGGATAAGGGTAAGGGCTTTATGAGTCCTCGTCATAGGAATGTTTTATTATGTAACGGGTATTTTTTCTTGTTTTGATCATGTTTACTTATTGTTTGCCCCTCGAAGCTAGTTAACGATTAGAACGTTTAGTAAACTTAACAAAATAATTACCCATCTCCCAATTGCTTCCTCAGAACAGATTCTAAGCGATGAATAATGATTTTAATATACTGCAATAAAAGTTCTTTAAGCCTTTTCTTGCCCCACTTTCCACTTGTTTGTTATAGCGGCTAAGGACATCCCAAGCCAACCCGGAAGTGACCGGTGTGAATCCCGTCGTGTTTCATAAGTCTATGCTCAAAAATCCCGGGGCTTGTCTGGTGTTCCGGGACCGGAAAAGGAAGCCGTGCTGCTTCCTTCTCCCGCGTGGGAATTCGTGTTACATTCCGGGCACGCGCTGTATTGCAAGTTCGGGATTTTTACGTGTCGGGGTTTTTTTTATTTCATATTGAAGGCGTAACTAGCCGGTAAGTAGAATTTGATAAGCAGATGTCGCTTTTTAGATATCCAAAGCCGGGGAGGGGAAGGGGGGGCAATGCACCCTATGCATATCAACTCGGAAGTAAAGGAACCCAATCTGAAAGAAGTGTGTTAAATATTCCGTGCTCAACTGTGCTTCAGAATCTCCTCAAGACGTGGTGCACGTAACTTATCCTATCCCTTCTTGCCTATATAAAATCTCTTAAATTGTGATCTGTAGGTTAAAAAATGGAACTTTTTCATGAGGTTCTGGTGCGTCGTTATAAACTGTCAGCTGCATTGGGAGAAACCTGCTTCTTGTGAGCAGCAGGTATTTTCATTTATTTTTTTTAACATGTTTATGATACTGAACTGAGAACATTTTGGTCTTTTAAAGGCATCTTGGTGTAAAAAATAAGTTAAATATGTTTCTCCCCTTGAGGCAATCAAAGAGAAGAGCATGGTGCGCAAACTGAAATTTCATGAGCAGAAGCTTCTCAAGAAGCTAGACCTGGTGAACTGGGAAGCTGCATCAGGCAATCTAGCTGAGCTGCGTGTGCTTCGTCGTTACCGTATACAGCGGAGGGAAGATTACACTCGCTACAATCAGCTTAGTCGGGCTGTTCGGGACCTAGCACGCCGAATCAGAGACCTGGGTGATGTACCAGAATCAGCGGGTTTCCGTGCTAGGAGCACTGCTGCTCTTCTGGAGAAGCTTTATGCCATGGGTGTGGTACCCTCTAAGAGCTCTCTTGAGCAGTGTGATCGAGTCTCGGCCTCTTCCTTCTGCCGTCGCCGTTTGCCTTGTCTGCTCATAAAGCTCCGTATGGCGCAAAACTTGAAATCTGCTGTTACCTTTGTGGAGCAAGGACATATCCGGGTGGGACCAGAAGTTGTAACAGACCCTGCATTCTTGGTGACCAGGGCCATGGAGGACTTTATTACCTGGACTGATTCCTCTCGCATCCGACAACATGTACTCAACTACAATCAGGAACGGGATGATTTTGATCTAGTTTGTTAAGAACAACCTTTCTTTGGTTATGCATTTGGGTGATTACACCTTAAATAACTCAGTTAAACTCAGCTTCAGGAGATGTCTTTTATTTGTTTTGCTTGCTTAGTTGTGTATACAGAGTATAGTTGTACACAGACTGTAAACCAAACACATTCATTTGTGATCAGGTGCCATTTTTATCACTGCATGGTTAGGTTGTCTGTCAGAAAGAAGTGGGGGACAACAATCTCATATGGGCATCTTGCAAAACATCCTGTGTGTTCCTTTTTATTGACTTCATTTTGGATGACGGTGAAGATTAACTGGATTGCATCTGACCTCTTTCTAGAAGATAGTATCAAATCTTGTTTCTTCTAGAATGCTTTAATTAAAACAGACTTTATTATTCCCTTTTGATCACAACTTGGATGGCTGCCTACAACAAATCTATGCAGTCATTTTAAGATTTATTTTTTCTTGGCATCTCAGCAAGCTTATGTTCTGTTTGTTTCTATAGTAACATGTTCTCTATTAATGTACAAGCTGTTATGCCAATGTTAAACTATTGGCTGGAACTTAAGATTTTGAACTGGTTATTGACTGTACGTCTTTATGCTATCCATAGCATCTACAATAATGGAAAGAAATTTACTCTAATTATAGTTATATTGTATAATACCTCAAAACATTAATTTTGATTTCAGTTTTGGAGCGTAAAGATACTTAAAATTTTTGTGTCATCTGTAAAATCTCTTAAAATTTACTCCCAGCTTTCTGCAGTTTAAAACAAATGTGCTTATTAAATCCTGTAATAAACTGCAGATTGGAACTAAAGGACTGTGAAGCTTTAGCTACCTATGATACTGGTAGAGCAATAACATAAGGCTCAGGATTTACATGAACCTATTATTATTGGTAGCAAAGCTAACTGATGAAATTAACACATAGATTGAGCCTTTGGTTGTTAAATGGTGAATTTAAAAGTTGAATTCTCGCATATACATGCCGAAAACTGTTCACTTTCTATAATTGACTTATTTGCATTTTCATAAAAAAAAACCATTACGAAAGCAAATGAATGCTTGAGAAGTTACTGCCAAGACCACTGTGCTTAATTTGTCCTTCAATTTCAACTCCTGGTCATAGCAACTTCAAGTCAGTAGAGCACTATTCAGTGAACAAAATTCTTTGTTCTCTGCATATTACCTGTAATTACTGAGATGCAGTTGACAATAATGAGAACTTTTGTCCTAGAGCAGTGGTCCCCAACCTTTCTGGCTGGGGGAGAAGAAGCGAGCACGTGCACAATGGAGCTTTGCACACGAGCATTCACCGTTGCGCAAGTGGAGTTTTGCATGTGAATGCCCGCCACTTGTATAACGAGCTGCGCATGCACATGCACTCACCCGCTGCTTGTGCAGTGCAGTTCTGAATGGGAGAGGGGATGGTTCTGTGCAAGTGGTCGCCATTCACATAAATGGAGCTTTGCAGATGAGCACGAGCTCCCACAACTCACAAGTGGACCTGCGCATGTATGTGCGCACTCACATTCACGTGGCCCGGTTCTGAACTGGCTATGGCCCGGTAGTGGGCCAGGCCCAGAAGTTGGAGACCCATGTCCTAGAGCAGTGGTTCTCAACCTGTGGGTCGGGACCCCATTTGGGGTCGATCGACCATTTCATGGGGGTCGCCAAGCAAGGCTGTCCGCCAGTTTTTTTGTCCGTCAGTTTTTTTCCCCTTTTCCGGCGGGTGCCTTACCTCCCTTGGGCTGGGCCAGCTGGTGGTCGGCCTGCTCCGTCTCTGCCGCTTGCCAGCTACGCCTCGGCCGGCGCAGGGGGCGGAACCACGCATGCGCGGTGCTCCTGGGCAGGGAAAGTCCTTGACTTATGACTGGTTGGGTAGTCCTCGACTTACGACCGGTTTAGTCCTCAACGTATGACCGGTTTAGTCCTCGACTTACGACCGGTTGGGGTCACGGCATTAAAAAGGTTGAGAACCACTGTCCTAGAGTATACAATAGGTAATCTTCCATTCTTAGAGAAAAACAAATCATTTGCAGAATCCATTGAGAAAGGCATTTCTTCCTTAAAAGGGAATTGAATTGAGTAATAATAATATTAAAATATATTAAGGGTGTTTTTACACAATATGCTAAGCCATTGTTTACTGAAAAATTAGAGCTGGCTGGATTCATACTTAAGATTATGATTGCTTAGAGCAGGGATCCTCAAATTCTTCAACTCATCAACACCTTTATGAAGCTTGGTTTTGTTCCTGGGATGGTAAGACTCATCTAAAGCAGAGGAGGGCATGATTTGGGAAATGTGGATGACAAACAGGAGGAGGTATAGCAGGACCTTGCCTACCCTTTGTAGATGATCTCAGAGACTATAGTGATAGTAGATGAAGTTTTACCAACCAGAGGAAAGCCAACTGGTAGCTTGATTAACAAGAGGGGAAAATTGGCTCTTTCTTAATTATAGATACAGTGAAGGAAAAAATATTTGATCTTCTGCTGATTTTGTACGTTTGCCCACTGACAAAGAAGTGATCAGTCTGTAATTTTAATGGTAGGTTTATTTTAACAGTGAGAGACGGAATAACAACAAAAAATTCAGAGAAACACATTTCAAAAAAGTTATAAATTGATTTGCATTTTAATGAGTGAAATAAGTATTTGACCCCTTCGCAAAACATGACTTAGTACTTGGCAAAACTCTTGTTGGTCATCAGAGATCAGATGTTTCTTGTAGTTGCCAGCAGGTTTGCACACATCTCAGGAGGGATTTTGTCCCACTCCTCTTTGCAGATCCTCTCCAAGTTATTAAAGATTCGAGACGGATTATTTGGCAGCTCGAACCTTCAGCTCCCTCTACAGATTTTCTATGGGATTAAGGTCTGGAGACTGGCTAGGCCACTCCAGGACCTTAATGTGCTTCTTCTTGAGCCACTCCTTTGTTGCCTTGGCCGTGTGTTTTGAGTTATTGCCATGCTGGAATACCCATCCACAACCCATTTTCAATGCCCTGGCTGAGGGAAAGAGGTTCTCACCCAAGATTTGAAGGTACATGGCCCCGTCCATCATGAAGTTGTCCTGCCCTCTTAGCAGAAAAATACCCCCAAAGCATAATGTTTCTACCTCCATGTTTGACGGGGATGGTTGTTCTTGGGGTCATAGGTAGCATTTCTCCTCCTCCAAACATGGCAAGTTAAGTTGATGCCAAAGAGCTTGATTTTGTTCTCATCTGAACACAACAGTTTCACCCAGTTCTCCTCTGAATCATTCAGATGTCCATTGGGAAACTTCAGATGGGCCTATACAGATGCTTTCTTGAGCAGGGGTACCTTGCAGGCACTGCAGGATTTCAGTTCTTCACGACGTAGTCTGTTAACAATTGTTTTCTTGGTGACTATGGTCCCAGCTGCCTTGAGATCATTGACAAGATCCTCCCATGTAGTTCTGGGGCTGATTCCTCACCATTCTTATGATCACTGAAACTCCACAAAGTGAGATCTTGCATGGAGCCCCAGACCGAGGGAGATTGACAGTTATTTTGTTTCTTCCATTTGCAGATAATCGCACCAACTGTTGTCACCTTCTCACCAACCTATTTGGCGATAGTCTTGTAGCCCATTCCAGCCTTGTGTAGGTCTACAATCTTTTCCCTGACAGCTCTTTCGTCTTGGCCACGGTGAAGAGTTTAGAATCTAATTGATTGATTGATTGCTTCTGTGGATGGGTGTTTTTTATACAGGTAACAAGCTGAGATTAGGACCACTCCCTTTAAGAGAGTGCTCCTAATCTCAGCTTGTTACCTGTATAAAAGACACCTGGGAGCCAAAAGTCTTGCTGATTGATAAGGGATCAAATACTTATTTCACTCATTAAAATGCAAATCAATTTATAACAATTTATACATGCGTTTTCCTGAATTTTGTTTTTGTTATTCTGGCTCTCACTATTAACATTAACATAAATTTACCATTAAAATTATAGACTGATCATTTGTCAGTGGGCAAACGTACAAAATCAGCAGATCAAATACTTCTTTCCCTCACTGTAGTGGTACCATTAATACTGTACTAGTATTTACAAACAAAGAGTATATTTATTTTATTATCATATTAACAGAATAGTAGAGTTGGAAGGGAGCTTGGAGGTCTTCTAGTCCAAACCCTTCTTAAGCAGGAGATCCTATATCATTTCTGACAAATGGCTGCCCAATATTTTAATAAAAATCTCCAGTGGTGGAGCATCCACAACTTCTGGAGGCAAGCCATTCCACTGGTTAATTTCATTATTATTATTTGTGTGTGTGTGTGTGTGTGTGTAAATATACTGCCCAATTGCCAATAACTAGGTACATATATACTAAGTTAATGGTATATGTTGCAAATATAGACATGCTTAGAGGACCTTTGGACTATACTAGTTATTCAGTAAAGGGCAACGCTCCAGTTATAAAGCCTTTTTAGATCTCAGGCCAAAGCTTCATTCCATTTGCTGGTTCTTACAAGTAAAGGAGGTTAAAGAAGGTAAGAGAGTCTAGGCTTGGCTGATATAGCTGTAATTAACTTTGCAGAGGAATGTTATCTGTTTGCTTAATAAAAGTGGGAAGTCTAAAGTAATGTTTTATAACATTTTATGGGTTTCTATCAAAACTATGTTCATAGTTAACTCTGGTTACAAGTACAAATTTGGTTATACATATAAAATGAAAGAGGAAGAAACTGCAAAACCAATATACAAAAGAATAGTAAACAAGTTAAAAGGAAGACAGATTGAGAAAGTTCTAGTTGGATGCAGTTGAGAATTCAAAAAATGTTAAAAGCTTAGAGAACAAAAGCTGAGATATGAAGCAATATATGAACATGATGGAAGTAAGGATAGAAAGTTGCAAGAGATATTTTCAAACAAAATTGGATAGCCTTTTTTCAGCAATACTGTAATAGACCTTGTATTAAGTAGGGGAGATAGATTTATCAGTGTCTCCTTTTTGTCACCAGGAATGGGTTTTGTGGAAGACAATTTTTCCATGGAGGGGGGGGATGGCTTCAGTTTCACTTGCTTTCCCTTGCCGCTCACCTCCAGTTATGTGGCCCAGTTCCTAACAGGTCACGGACCAGTACTGGTCCCAGTCCATGATCCAGGATTAGGGGACCCCTAGATTAAATGAGATACATTCCAACTCTATAATTCTAAGAATTTTAGCAAATTTATTTTAAAATTATTTGGAGATAAAACTGTATTTGTTAATGGTGCTTAAAGTTGTTTTCTCTGTAGGAACAGCTTAGGTGAGATAAGCTTTTTCTATAATAGATCATGAGCGTTGTCATTTAAAGTATTGTCATTTATCAACTTCATCCAGAGAACTAGTGAAGACTATTGTTTCTTATTCAGTGAACAGGTAAGCCCCAAAACTATTGGTACAATGTCTGTGAGGTAACTCAAGTCCAATATCTGTATTTGCTTAACCTTCACATGTACAGCTCACAGAGGAACCCTAACTGAAGTTCTCTTATTCAGATTTTTTATGTTCCAGGAAAATGCATTTAACAGCAACCTTTAAAGAATTAAATTGTATAATGGAAGGAGTTGTTGTTTAAAATATCTAAATATCTCAACTTTCTGAAAATACTTTTAACATGGATTTCTAGAGGGCAAGCATTGTGGCAAAGAAGGCGTTCTTCCTGGGTCCCAATAGATGGCACTGTTGAATTGAGGGGAACCAAAGAATGCTAACTCTGCCAGCTTTTACTGGATAGGCAAACATCATGGAAGATGGGTGATCCCTCAACTTCATTGGTCCTATTTTGTCTATATAAATGTTGATAGATAGATGATAGATAGATAGATAGATAGATAGATAGATAGATAGATAGATAGATAGATAGATAGATAGATAGATAGATAGATAGATAGATCTATTAGCTGCATAGAAGCCAAAACCTTTAGATTTCTTCAGAAAAATCTGATTCAAATGACTGAATAGTTAGCTTTCCATTTGGAGTACTGTAAAGGCAGATTGACTTCACAACTACAGAATGTAAATATCAAATGCTTCACCTTACAAAATTTAAAAGGTTAAGCATACATATAGATTGAATGGAAGGAATGTTGCATAACAGTAATTGAAAAATAAAAAGGTAAGATTAGGAACATGAAATTCCCCATTAAACTAGAATCTGGTTTGCCTGGTTCATATAAAGTCTGAAAGCAGAAAATCCAATTAAGTAGGTTTACAAACCAAGTCTTAAACATGATATGTTAATCCAGCCACTATATTTGCTGTCTTCTCCAATGCTATTCCTTTAGTTTTCTAAATTGTTCCGTGAGAGGCTTTTCTCAGTTCTCTTCATATCCCTTGATTGGAAAATCTGCCACCTTGAACAATTGGTGCAGCATCTGCAGCCAATCATTTTTCTCATTAAAACAAGCACCATAGTGATAAAGGAGTATTATTCAGCAGTTAAAAATCTTGAGAAATGTAGAGATTAAATCTCCTGGCTATAAGGAAACAACAGTGATATTTTCATTTATCTTTGGAAAGATCATAAAAGAGAGATAGGCCTACTGACTGGAGAAAAATAATTTTTAATAATGGTATATGAATCCTTGGCAATGCGAAAGAGGCTAATAACATGCTGCATCTAAGCTTATGTTTTAAAAAAAGATGTTATCAGTCTGCCATTAAGGTTAATATTACATTTTTGAGAAAACAAGCAACCCAGCTTTAATAGGCTATACCAAGGTTTAAAACAGGGTTTCCCAATTGTGAGCTATATCCTTTGGGTATGTAGAGACTCCAAGGAAGGTTTGCAGAATCCTTTAGTTGTACATTTTTAAAATAAATCCGCCTTTCCCAAAGTTTAATTGTATTTTCTTCATTGTTTTTTGTGTGTTCAGTTTGGTGTTTGGATTTTTTAGGGGAGGTATGTACATTAAGATTGCATTAAAGGGAGAGATGATTGCAAAAAGTAAAGGAGCCCCTGGTTTAAAAAAAAATAAAACAGTGCAATATTAGCTTGTCCCAAAATTAACATACTGATTAAAAAAAAAACCAGGTTCGTACCTGATTTTAAAAAGGTGTAAACCTGCATCTAAAACCAGCATATAATGTTAAACTAAGCCAAACCGGTAGCAATTTGGTCCAAAGGTCGACACCTGGCTTTTAAGCGAAGGTGCTACCAGCCTGTTCTACCGCTGAACATTGATAACCTTTTTTGTCATTTTTTTTACTGTGGGCACGTTGGCACATATTAAAAATGAAATTTAGTTGCTTGCTCTCAAAGTGTACGCATACATAACACATACCGTTTTGCTATGTATTCGTGTCGTAAAAGAACATGGCTTTTGTGCTGCTGCGGTGGCGGTGGCGGTGGCGGGAGCTGTGTATATTTGGCGGCTTCAACTTGGCGCGCGGCCTGAAATTCACTCAGAAGTGGGCGGCTGGTCCGCCGGTTCCTGGCACGACGGAGGAAGGGGAGCGGGTGGAGGAAGCCGCTGGGGTCAAAAAGGGCCTCCTCGCCTGGCCCGGCGCCAACCGCGGGCTCGGGAGGTTCGGGGCTCGGTATCGCGGCTCCGCCTCGGGCCTGGATTGGCGAGAGGCCTCGGCGGAGGCTCCTCCCCCCCCCCCCGAGTTGGGGCCGAGCGAGGGAAGGGGCAGAAGAGACGTCGGCAAAGCGAACCGCGGCGGGAGACGGCGGAGGCCCCTTTGGAGCTGGCCGCTCGGTTTGCCTCCTCGTTAGGTAAGGCACCCGCAGGCCCCTTTAGAAACGGCTAGCGCCGTAGTCGCCTGGACCCAACTGCCTCCATTCCCGTTCCGGCGGGCCCGGGGTCCACTTTCCCCACGCCTGATGCCCGCGAGGGGCTTCCCGGCCATCGTTCAAGGACACATTTCGGAAGAAGCGGCCTCGGAGATCTGCTTCCCCCCCCCGTCCCCCGGTCAATTTGGGAGAATGGCCGTCGGATTTTTCCGATATCTAAGATGCTGGAGGGGGAAATGATGAGTTTAGGAGCAAGACCCTCTCCGCTCCGGCGTGGAGAAATTTGGGGTGGGGACTCCTTTCCTTGTCTATCATTAAGAGTTAGGGATTTGAATTTTTTCTCCATATTCGAAGGTCGTAGAAGGGGAGATAGTGGAAAGGAAAGGAAGGAAAATAATGTTCTGACTATATAAAATCCAGATCGGTTTTGGAGTTTCTGCTTCTGAAAGAGACCTCCTCTCTGGATGAGAGATGAAGGTCCTCCATGTTTAGATTTTGGTTTAAGATGCTGGCTGCATTTGCTTTCACAGTTGAAAAAGGCAGCTGGTTTTTTTTTTTTTAAACAAAAACCAAAACCCAAAGGGGTCTTCTCTAACATTTTTCATGCAGAAGGAAGTGCAGAATTGGGGATGCTGCCCTTGCTTGCAAGATTTGGAAGTATCATTTGATATTGGGAAATACTGATGTGAGGGATCTGGGACTAGACTTTGGAATAACAATTCATTTCATTCATAATTAAGGTTTTCCCAAATCTTTGAGTCAAAATTTAGTAGAGCAGATTGTTATCTGCTCCACTGCAATAATTACAAGACATACCATTTACCTCATGCAGGGTTGGAATCCCAGTCAAAGGAATTAGTAAAATCTAACAAAATGATCAGCTAGCTATATTCCAAGGGCTGCTGTCTGTGATTTTTTAATTTACAGTATTATTATTTTTCTGTGTCTGTCTGTGTTTCCAGAATGTGGAAGAAACTGGTGCATCTTTGCACCTTAGGGAACAGCTTCAGTGTGTAGGAGAGATCCTGTATGTACTTATGTAGACACTCTTTTATGCCTACAGGTAAAATCAATATATGATGTGTCATCAGTTTCATTCCAAATGAAAGACTTAAGAATTGATTTTTTTGTTCTCAGTTCACTTCCCCCCCATCTTTTAGCTGAGTTTATGTCAACTGTTAAAAAAATCAGCTTTAAACCAGAATTACAGTTGAATGTGGTGGTTGAGGAAAAATGGGAATTATAAGTCAGTCTAAAAGTCTGGTGGTTGTATTTTGGGTACGTTCATGTGTGCTCTTGTCCATAATAGTGGCAGCTCTTATGTTTGATTGGGTTCTTGCTGTAGCATATTTTTAGCATTCATATGCGTGAATAATGCTATGATGCTAGAACCAGTTTCTTTATTCTTCTAAATGAATGACTTTCTCATTTCCTGTGTGGTTGCAAGGTTTATAAGATTGTTTTTAGATTTTACTTATACATTTGTTTACACAGGAATGGATCACATGTGGCTCTAGGGCAGCATTCAAGTCTTGGTTTAATTCCAAAAATCCAATGAAATAGAATTGTTCAGACTTCTGATAAGAGCTGTTAGTCCTTTCTCTGGAACCTGTTGTTTGAGAGAGAAAAGATATTAAAGAAAAAAAAATATGAGAGAAAGAAAAGAACAAAGAAGTGCAGAGGGGTGTTTCCATCTATTTTGGACTGTGGCTTATATATTGCTTGCTTCAATATTGCCCATAACATAATTCCCTGTGTAGAGTTTTTGTGTAATGCAGCCTTTGACAGAAAAAATAGCTTACTCCTGCTTTAAAGCTATATAAATGCAAACCCTCTGGAAACCTTAGCATGTGATGAAAAATTTATCTTCACATTTCTGCTTCTGTTGAGGTAACTCCAGCCATTCATTCTTTAAAATTCTCCAGCTATTACTGCTATTGCTTATTTTTAAATAGTTTTTTCTTCAAGCAGTGATTGCTAGGGCAGTTTTCTTGTCTGTTCCTTTTCTGTCATAAGAGCATTCATATCACTGGTTTTTTTTTACTGGGAAACAGTGAAGAAAATCTGGTGAAATTGACAAGTAGTATCAATTAGATATTATGTTCAATTACAGTTTCAGCTTCTTCTTGAGCCTCTATCATAGCCTTCTTTAAACTAGTGCCCTTCAGATATATTGGACTGCAGCTTCTGTAAGTGCAATTCAGCATGGTAATAGACAATGGGAGTGAGATATTTGATATTAAAACCCTCTTCGGGAATCCTACAATAGTAAGTACTGAACAATCTGCAACCATCACATTCTATATAAGCTTCTCAGGTAACATCAAGTTTCTTTCCATTTTGAGATAGGGAGAACAGAAAATATATAATGTAATAAAGATTTAACACTGTTAAAAATAAATTAGGATTTTTTTTTTCTCATGCCCCAATTCATTTGTAGGAAATTATCTCATCCACTGTGCCTTCAGCTTCTCTTCCCAATTTTTAAGAGTGGACCCTGGATATTAAAATGTTGCCAATTCTGCCATAAGGTTCAGAGTTATCTTGGTAATGCAATGGTTGCTATTACAGTATGTACAATCATGGAGATATATTTCAAGGTGACACAAAAAGAACTCAAAAATTCAAAAGCCCTAAATAAAATACCTAAAAAAAATTCCTAAGCAGAGTCTTTCTGGTTTTTCTTCATGTAAACAACAATATAACATGCAGTGCCATCATCCAGATTAAGCTTCAGTATTTCATTTTGCTGAATGTCTAAACCTTGTCTTGCATGTTTAGACATCTATAAACTATGTAGTGCCACCTAACTTTGGAATGATGTTGTGTAGTGATTGGTGGTGGTATGGTGCCTCTATGACTTGGGAGCCATAGTTTATAGATAAGCAATGTTTTGTTTAAATGCAATATATTAATGCAATAGATATTAAAAATAGTTTGTAAGTTTTCCCTGCTTTTGTGAGTGTTTTGTTGTCTTTTATGTCTCACTGTTGTACAATGACAGTTACATAAAGAGGGTATTGTGAAATTGGATTGGACAAAATGTTGTAATATGCAGAGCAGCATTTCTCAATATACTAATACTGCATATTAATGAGCTCAAAAGAGTGCATAATGAATGAGATAGCATCACATTTAAAATATTGAGTAAGATAGTTTTTCTGAAACCAATAGTGATGTGTTCAATGGTCTGGTTAAATATATATATATTTCTTTTTAAAGCAAAATCAATGATAGTAAGTTTGGTGATGCTTTCCAGATTTGAACTTAACAAATATTTACAGATGCACTTTCAGCAACACTATTAGATTACCAGCCTGGGCCTTTTATTAATAAATGGAAAGAACATCACTCTGGGCTGTTAGATTAAAAATATAGACACGAAGAATCAAACTTCACTTTTTCTTACTTGGTCTTAATTTTCATCAAACCAACATGTTTCTATGGACAGAATAATCAGAAAGTGTAATTATGGTTAGATTTAATCTGTTGCATCTTCTGGTGTAAGAGACAACATATATAAGATTGCCGCCTTCTTCTTTCTCCCATCACATTCTTGTCTGCAGCGTACCTTGATCCATACCTACTGAACATAGATTTCAAGCCTTTATCAAATGCAATTTGACTCCCTTGATAAGAAAGTATAGAATTCCATCTTCCAAGCCTGGCCAGAATACATGGGTTCCATTTAGATTGAAAAGGAAGAAAGAATTTGATTTCTTCATCTCTTGCTGTTTCATGGTGTAGCTAAAATATTGATTGGTTGAAAGTGTTAATATTGCTGTCTTAAGATTTCCTTATGTTTCCCCCTTGTTTGTGTGCCAGAAGGTGTTGTTTGCTAGTAATTTGGAAGGTTGAGAATTTCATGAGTTTAAAGGCCTTAAACTTAAATCAGTCTTGCTAATTTGCCATGTGCAAAATCACAATTGAATACTTATATTCCTATTTTGAAGATTGATGCACTCCAATGCTTTTAAAGATAGGCACACAAACTCTTCCAGTTAAACTTAAGTGCTGCTGGTCTGAGATATAATGAGTGGTTTGGAGTACTGTATTCTGTTTAATGCCAAATAATCCATCTTCTATTTTTTAAAGAGTTGTGAGGCTTATAAGAGTGAGTTTGTTGACTATTTTATTTTTTAAAAATGGCATGGTTGATTGTATGTAGATTTGGGAATATGCTTTTATCTTGGCTGCATGTTGCAGTCATCACTTCAAGAATAGGCATGCTTATAGCACATCATGTGAACTGCCAAGAGCCATATGGGGTTGTGTTGAGGTTAAATAAATAAAAAATATTTAGTGTCAAGAATTCAGAAGCTTACTTGAAAAGAAATGGAGAAATCTGGTCAGGGATCCTGTTGGCAAATACTGTGGTCAGGGAACTAATATACGAATTGTCTCACACTTAATCAAGAAAAGTACCGTTAAAGGAGAATATTTGTAGCTGAGTTTGGTTGTTTTCTTGCAGACATTTCATTATCCAAACCAGGTAACATCATCAGTGCTAGGTTTATGGAGCTTCTCAGTCATCCAGGTCATGGTTGTCCCAAAAGTGCTTTTTCAAAAGGCAACTGGACTTCCTTTGTTGTTCCTTGAAGATATTTCCCTTCTCATCCAAGAAGCTTCTTCAGTTCTTCAGAAAAAGCACTTTTGGGATCATCAGTGCTTTGTGATGATGTTACCTAGTTTGGGTAATGAAATGTCTGCAAGAAAACAACCAAGCTCAGAAAGTACCAAAGACCCCTCAGAGAAGTACCCTGATAACATTTTCTCTCTCTGCTGCTAAGACCAAACATCATAAAAAGCATTTTACCAGGAAACACTTCCTATTTTTAAAATACATGTATACGAACTGAGAGCCATTGTGCATGTTGTGGGAAAAGGCTAATCTTTTCCATTATCCTTTATGTTTCCCCAAAGAAACTGTCACATACCTCAATATATGTCAAATGAATAACACCGTAATACAGTAGTCCCGTATTCCTTATGCCCTTTCTCTAGAGCTTCCCTAACTAAATCAGCATAGTAGCCTGGATTTAGATATGTCAAACCATGCTTAAGGCAAGTTAACATTGACAAGCTCATGTTCTAGTTTTAGCTGCCACCGTAAGCCAAACTGTAACCTGGCTTAGCATATAAAACAGTCATGGGAAAACAATTAACTCTGCATTTCTCCCTTTGACTCTGCTCCAGCATTCTTAGAGACAATTTGGTGCTAAAGAAACACACATGAAGTGTTGCTCAGAGATATCATCTCCAGCCTGTTCTGCTTTTCTTTCGGGGAGCTCCCAGTTTTGGAGCCTGACTTCAGCATGGTTTCTTCCATCAAATTCTGTAGAATAAAAAAAATATTCTCAGTTGCTGCTTCCGCCTAAGCTCATGGATAGAGATGGATACTATTATGGCAAGTTTAAAAAGTACCTCATAATAGTTTACAAACTCTGTGTGGACTATAAAACGCTCTTCAGATGCTAATCCTCAGTGTTAGTCCCAGAGGGGCATATTTGAGAATGAAACAATAATTTACAGTGTTTCCCAGATATTATTTAACTTGTCCAAGCAGAGTTGTGGCATTTGACATATTTCCCTGTCTCTCCGCTTCCCAGCAAACCCATAAATTACACTTGCTGTTTCTATTGTAAACTTCATTTACCTCAGGACGTTTACCAGCATCAAGTGTGGTCCTTGAAATCATAAGTGGAAAATACTTGCAGTGCATTTCCTCAATAATAGAATGCCTAATCTTTAGCTTCAGGGACTGGGTGTGCTTGGGAGCTGCAAAGCAAGGGAGTGGCAGTGACAGAATGAAGTGTTGAGAGCAGCTTCAGAAGTTGTGCTTCTTTTGCACCCAGCACATATATCTGGTTGCATGACCTTGTTTTATCAATTGTTTTTACTGGGATTTCAATAAATACACGGCAGCAAAAATAAAACCTTGTCGTATTGAGTAATCATTAAACAGTCAGCGCCACTCCCTTACACATAGTCTGTACCCATTTCCTGGTCTTGTATGACTTGTTTCCTTTTAGAAAATATTTAAAAACAGGGTTCTATTGCACATACGTCGTGTCAAGTTTTATTTTTTGATTTTTCTCTTAAATTTAACACTGCAATGACTTGATTTTGTATGGCAAAAGTGCTCCCTTTCTTGAACCACAAAAGGTTCTCTCAACAAAACACGCATCTACAAATGGATGAATATTCTTTTTCTGTATTTTTAAAATGATAAAATAGGTCATTTTATATAAATATTATATCCCACTTTGCTGGCTGGCTCAGAGGTGGGAAACCTCTGGCCTGAACCACATCTCCCAGTTTTAGTCATATTGGGCATGCTGGGTCACTGAGTAGAGTAGTAACATTTAGAGCCGGGGTCCCCAACCTTGGCAACTTTAAGACCTGTGGACTTCAACTCCCAGAATATCCCAGCCAGCAGGTCTTAAAGTTGCCAAGGTTGGGGACCCCTGATTTAGAGAATCGTGAAGTTGCCACTCCTGGGCTGGCTGACATGTTGTTGAACATACTAAAGTTTTTTACACATTTTAACACAGATTATAGCTATTCTTTACGGTATGGAACCAAATTTATCAAAAATAATAAATTTGTCATTTCTAATAATCCAGTAAAACTGCTCAAAAAGATATTGTCCTAATCACAGTACGTTTACTGCAATTTGTGAAGCAAATTACATTGCAAATAATAATGAAACATTGAATATGCTCCCTATACAGTTTTAGGCTTGACTTCTGCAAAATGTCTGAGACTATCTGAAAAAGATTTAGTTTTCTTGGCAGTGGTTTGCTTTGCCTTCTTTCTAGGGCTGAGAGTGTGACTGTCTAAAGTCATTCAGCTGGCAACATGGCCTAAGGCAGGACTAGAACCCAGAGTTGCCCACTTTTTAGCCTAAGTCTTCAGTTACTACATCAATATAACATTATATTCTTTTCTCTATCCTAGGGGTTCTCCTGTAATAATCTACAATAGCACTGAATTTTCTCATCTTCAGAAAATATTTTTATAGAATCATGATCATGTGAGATTCTTCAGCTATTCAGATCTTCACATTGCTCAGTTATAATTCAAATAAAAATCCATCAATGTATTTGCATCTGTAGCATTAATATGGAAGTATTTCTTTGCATTTAGATTAGAATTTTCCAGTGAAGGGCTTACCAATATTGTCTACTGCCATATTGTATTCTAGTCAGCCTAGTGAAAGGCAGTGCTTCTCAACCTGAGCAAGATGCTAGCTGAGAAATTCTGGGAATTGAAGTGAATAGATCAAAGCTGCTGAGGTTGAGGAACACAGGCCAAAGATGAAATGTCAAGAGCAGGTCCATGTGCCTGTCCATTCTGATTTAGATTTAAATATGTTTGTGGAAAGAGAGTAATTAATTTGGCCTGTCTTCCAACTGGTGCATATACCAGCAGAGGGCACATCTTTGTGAGAATATGTCTGTTCTGAAGTGAGAAGATATAATGGGAATTTTATACTTTGGTGCCATAAAATAGCTCTAGAAACTTAAGTTTCAAAGCCATTTATAGCTTGAAAGAAGGCTACATGAACTGCCTGCTTGTCACAACCTTCAGACATTTATACGTTTATTGAAGGTCCTTCTCTGGGGGTAGTCATTGGTGAAAAATTATGGACAGTGCCCCAAATATAGGCATTTTTTTGATATTATCATCCCTGTTAAATTTTTGATCCCGAATTAAAATTAGTTTTTTGATCCCAGAATAAACAATTAAAACTATTTTTCAAATTTTTAATGAGCAGTGGATAGAATTAAATATTCTGCAAATGGAATATTTACTTGCATATTGCAATGTCCTCTTTTTCTTTTCTCTGTGAACCACCCAAATTTGTTTCAGATAGTTGAGTGACCCTCTGGACAAGACATGGAAAGTTGTGGAGAGGGAATCATTCTCCTATTCTATACTAGTCCTGGAGATTTATTCCTGAATTTTGCTGAGGATCTGATTGAAAATGGTTTTATCTGGATATTTATTTTTATTAGTTTTATATAATAAGTTGTAGGTGAAAGTGGCCTTTTTTCAATTAAATTTGAATTCTGCTTTCATTAGAAGAGCTAGAACTGTCATTTTGCAAAATGTATGTAAAAGCCTGGAAATTTGAAGTAATCTTCTGTTTAGTTTTAGACAGCTTAAAAGTGCATAGTTGCACAACTGCAATATCTCATTATTTTTACTAGAATATTTGTGTAAATATATGAAAGGTTTCACTACTGCTGCTTGTTCCTTGATACTGGCCACAGCATATAATTTTATGGTATGTTTCTATCAAAACATTAGATGTTTTTGTTCCTTTTGAAGTCAATGTTATCGAGAAATATTGATGAGTTTTTGTTATGCTTGAAAGGACTCCACAGTGCAATGTTCAGTGTTAAAAACATTGTTGTATCAAACAGTCCAAAAGAAGGCCAGAACAAAACATCCCTATAATAATCAGAAAGCAATTGGCCCAGCAAAAAGCAACCTCAATGGAAGAATTTTTATTAGCTGCCTAAAACTTGGCAAAAATAGGGCTTATCTGATCAGTTTCTGAGGGATTTCCTCAGAAAAAGCCCTGTTGTAATCATTCTTGATGGGAGAACATAAGAGGATTGCAGAAGAAAATGATAAACTTTTGGCAAGTTTATAAAGGGGAACCAAAGGTGACTTTTCATTTATCCAGATTCCAAACTGTTTAGATTAGAACTTTATTGGATATAAAAAAAATCAGCACATTGAATTAGGCCTGAGAAGACATTGGTAGAAGACAGTGAACGTATTTGGGTTGAAGCTGATCCTATGTATCAGTCTCATAACGAATACTTACACTGATCAGCTTTTTTAATAAAGTGTATGCTAGAGATTAAACTTGTTGCCCAATTTTACTCTAGTGTCAGCTTTTGAACCCTCTTCAAAGATAGGCCCAATGTCCTAATAGAAAAGAAAAGAAAATATGGTAGAGAAAAGAATGGAGTGGAATAGGAAGCATGTATGTCCCCAAGTCCCTCATTCAAGAATAGTAGCATAGGAAAATGCAACCATATTTTTGGTTTAGAAAAGTTTATCGTTAACACTGAGTTTCTTTTTCAAAATGCCCTACAGCAATGGCAATTCACTGCAGACAAAGCCATCCTGTTTACAACTTTGGAAGTTAAGTGGTTTTTCCAGCAAATATTTTGAATCATTTGAAGCCAACATGTGAAGCTTTGAAGCTAGTTCTTTGCAGTGCAAATCTAAAACATAGATGTGAAATCTCTAGGCACACCAGCTGCTGTTAAAAAAAAGCTCTGTTTTTCACTAATGCTTGTTGATGTGTGTTTTCCAGAGAACACAGTTGTTTTGTGAGTGTAAAGGTTACAATAACTTAATTATGCTTGCTTTTCCATTGACATGACTTTCTGGAAGAATCTGAGAGCTGAGCAATGAATGGTATATGAGTGAATTTATTGAATATATTTTTCTTTCGGCCAGACAGTTTTGTTGTAAGGAAATACTGTTGCCAGCATAAACTTTCTTCATTTTCCCAATTCTGGGTAGATTGTGTCTTTGTTTAATATCTCTCTCTCTCTCTCTCTCTTTTAAACCATATTCTGCCTACTGACTTCTATCTCTAGTGTGCCAAAAAAAATTCTGCATAACTTAGAAGCAAATTGTCATGGTTCCGACTAATGAAACAGCATTGACACAAATAAGGAAACCAGAAATAGCTGCCATTAAAGGTTTCAGTGGACATAATAAATCTGAACCTTGAAGGGTCCTCTTGTACAAGCCCCCTGTTCATTGCTCACCTCTTACTAGGTACTGCCATTTTGAGGCTGGTAAGAACATTTTGGATCTTTTACACCAGCTTTGGACTACATACTTGTGGTTTCTCACCCTTAACAGTATGTATTTATTCCCTTGCATGTTTCAGAAACATAGAAAACTAGAATTGATGATTTGGGAGTAGTTTATTTTGATTGTGACTTGGGTGCTAAGCCATTTTGTGTAGGGAGTTCATTGCAGAAATCGGAGGTGTAGAGCTTTGTTCAAATGATGGCTCTGAGCCTCCTTCAGAGACCTAGGACTTTGCATACAATAATGTGTCCAAAGTAGGATAATTTGAGCCTGGTTGTATCTTCCTCAATGACTATAATTGGCTGAAATTCACATAGAAATTCTATGATGTAGAATTAATCCCCCAGCAACCTTACCTGGCATGTAGTGAAGGATACTGGAGTTGAATTTTTGCAACATCTTTGAGTGTGTCGGGTTTCTATCTTTGTAGCTACTACTACTCCATCCTTGCAATTATTTTGTTGAGCTCCTAAAATTAATTTCTTGGCTCTGAACTTTTTGATTATATGTCTTTGGCATCTGGATTGAGATATCAAGGATA